>NC_140484.1:142465494-142662994 GCF_964271855.1 Acomys minous | reverse complement strand
CTCTATGTCTCTCTGTCTGTCTGTCTCTGTGTCTGTCTACCTCTCTGTCTATCTGCCTCTCTGTCTCTGTCTGTGTCTCTGTCTCTCTCCGTCTCACTGTCTCTCTCCCCTCTCTCTGTCTCTGTGTCTCTGTGTCTCTGTCTCTCTCTGTGTGTCTCTGTCTCTGTCTGTCTGTCTCTCTCTTTCTCTTTCTCTGTCTCTCTGGAGAACTAGGCTTTTGAAGTGAGCATTGGCCATGCCTCAATTCAAATAAGTGGCAGAGGATACATAAGAAAGCCTCTCCTCTTCATCTCCTCCTCCTCCTCTTCTTCCTTCTTTTCTTTCTCCTCCTCCTCCCCCTCCTGCCTCTCCTCCTCCTCCTCCACCTCCTCCTCCTTCCCATACATCCTCAAGATAGGCCAACAACAAGCCTTAGGCGAAGGTCAAGCAGCAGCTCAGACTCAGACAAGACAGTAGCTCCTGACTTCTGTTTCTTTGAACTTTGGCTCTGTAACAGTCAGGCACTACCCTGAGAATGTGCTTCTCTTCTGTCACAGATACTTTTCTCTCCACTGTGACCAAACATCCCACAAGAAACAGCTCGGGAGGGAGAGTTAGTTTTGGCTTACAGTCCATCATGGTGAGAAGGCAGGAGAGCGAAGCAACTGGTCACATCATGTCCCCAGTCAGAAGGCAGATAATCCCAGCACTCGGGAGGCAGAGGTAGGTGGATCGTTGTGAGTTCGAGGCCAGCCTGGTCTACAAAGTAAGTCTAGGACAGCCAAGGCCACACAGAGAAACCCTGTCTCCTGTCTCGGGGCGGGGGGGGGGAAAGAATGGTAAGTGGGACCAGGTTGTAAAACTCAAGGCCCACCCAGTGACCCACTTTCTCCAACAAGTCTCTCTTTCCTAAAGGGTTCAAAGCCTCCCAAAACAGTGCCAGCAGGGACCATGCTCGTGTAGGGGGCGTTTTCCACTCACACCTCCTCTCCCGAGCATCCTACACAGCTGCCTCTGAGCACGCTTCTCTGCCTTCCTGTCTTGTAACAGTCTTCATGGGCCTTCTGCCTTAAGTCTCGGTCAGTTAATCCCACCTCATGGTAGTCTGTCTCCCTGATAATTCTTGAGCCCTGGGATGGGACCTGGTTTTCTGCTAGAGTGAGTCGGAAGCTGTTTCCTGGATCCCCAGTGTTCATTTCTACCTACGGGTTTCTGTACCATTTCTGAAATATGTACAAAGAATTCCATGTCTAGAGAGGCTCCTCAGACCTAAGTTTGCCCTGGAGGTTATTCTAGAACCAGAAGTTTTCTTCTCCAACTTTGATTATTTAGGGATTAATATTGACCACTAAAGACAAGACTAGAAACATGACAGAGATAAGTCTGGTACTTTGAGATTGCCTGAGCATATTTTCTAATGACGTTCATGCCCAGAGCACACTAGGGACCTTGGGACTGCAGTTCTCCTCTCATTTCCAGACAATGGGCCCGTGGCCTTGACCTCATCTTAGGGTATCTTCCAGTAAATGATATGATGTGGGAACCTAACACTCGATCTCATTTGACATTTATTGCCCCATTTTTGAGGTCTGAATGTGAAAATGTCCCCCAAAGACTCCTATGTTTAAACACGTGGTCCCCAGATGGCGGTGGTGCTTTAGAAGGTTGAGGAGCTTCTAGAAGGTAGAGCCTCTCTGAAGGAAGTGGGTCACTTGGGGTCGACCTTGAGGTTTTTATAGACCAGGCCTACATCCTGTCCTACCCACTCTCTGTTCCCTTCTCTGCCAAGATGTGAGGAGGTAGGGAGTCCCAGCCACACACCCCTGCCACCACGGCTCTGTTTGCTAACATACTTTTCTGTCTGTGATGAACTGTATGCCCTCAGTCTGTGAGCCAATATAAAATCTCCCTCTTTTAATTTGCTTCATATCAGATATTTGGTCATGGCAACAAGAAGAGTCACCAGTGCAACCATAGGTCTGTTTGGGCTTCAGACTCTTAGGAAGGCACTTTAGAAGAGAATATTCATCCATCTAATTGTGGGTTCATCATCCTAGGGTACATCCTAGGGAACATCCATGTAAGAGATCCAAGTTATGGGTATTGGCTTACACCTGAGTTCAAATCCTGGGACTGCTATTCATGATCTATTGTACCCATTCTTGACTCAGGTGTTACCTTCTGATCTTCACTTTCTCCACTAGTAAACATGACGATAGTGTCCAGCGCATGGTGGTCTATACCATAGAGCACATGGTGGCTGCTCAACATCTATTGACTTTTGTTGTTTGGTCCTCATCCCAGTTGGGGTTATTAACTGTCACTCACCATGAAATGAGGAGGTCTCAGCCAATAAAACAGTGGGAAGGGGAAATCTTAGACTCCCCTTTATCCTCTGAGATGATCTGGTGTCTCCTTAAGCTACACCCACGTCAATGTCTGTTCTACCAGGAACACAGGGCCTTCAAGTGTTCACTGGGGATAGACAAACTTTCAAAGGAACTTTCTTTGGGATCTTAGCAGGTGTGGCCCACTTCCTTACCCCATATCTTGCCCTTCTGGGCTTCTTAATCTGCATGTGGCCATGCTTCACAGTGCCTGGCCGCATCCAGAAGGAAGCAGAACATTTGCCAGTGGCCTCCACCTTGCATGGCTTAGGGTGCAGTTGCTGTTCAGTTTTGGATCTAGTGTCTGGTCCTATGGAGGAGAGGCCTCCTTCTCCTTTTAGTTTCCCTTCCTCCCTTCGAATCCAGCAACCACCATGCCAGGAGTACCTGTGTGTCCACCATGCTCCATCACAAGTCATTCACCCTGTACCTGATCGTGTGTTGGCTCATCCTAAAGACTGGGCCTTTACCTAGGTGCCTCCTCCTGCATTCTCACAGGCGTGACCTCCTCCCTGGATAATAACAACACAGACCCTGCTCTGCATCTTAGCCAATGGCCAAGGCCCAATTCCTGACCTAGATTCTGGATCCTTCTCCTCCTCCAGGCTGAAGTCTCCTTCCTGTCCTCAGGCCATAGATCCATTTGCATACCCTTTGACCTAGGTACTTGGGTACATCTGCCCTGCCTACTGGTCAGAATGGCTTTGGTAGTTGGTTTTCTACCTCTGTATTTACCCTGTTTCCTTTGGGGCTGACTTGTTACATATCAGAACATTTTATCCAGCCCCAGCCCACCCTGTACAGATGCACAGGCTTTAAAGACTCTAGATCCTAGGCAGGCGTGGTGGTGCATGTCTTCAACCCAGCGCTCAGGAGGCAGAGACAGGAGAATCTCTGAGTTCAAAGCCAGCCTAATCTACAGAGTGAGTTCCAGGACAGCCAGGGCTACACAGAACCCCACCCCACCCCTGTCTTGAAAGACCAAACCAACCCAAACAGAGCATCTAGCTCCTGCTAGTGGCATGGTCTTGGGAAAGAAGCTTGACGTTTTTTATGTACCTGTTTTCTCTCATCTACAATTGGAAACTGGGCCTCTCTCCTGGGAACGAAATGAGACAGTTCATACAGATTAGCTCAGTGCCCAGCACAGCCACAACAACAGGCAATCAGATGAAAAGAGATTTGATCTTTGCTGGGAGAGCGGGGGAGGCTGGGGGAGCAACCTTAGCTTTGTGTTTACAGTTCTCATGGCTCCCTAGAAAGCTGTGGTGATGCCCTCCTTCACCTAGCCTTTGCTGTTTCCCAGCTAGCACACAGAACACAAAAGGGCATAGAAAGGGCTCTAAGGTGGGATGACAGAGCTATACTTTCAGGTATTGGGCAGAGTGGTCCAAGGGCCCAGCCATCTCCTGGACCAAAGATACAGGAGCTACTAGATAGAAATACCAGCCATGGAGAGTAGGTGAGAGGGAGGGGATGAGAGTGGAGGTGAGGACACAGGAAATGAGGGTGGAAACACCCAGGACAACAAGGACAAAGTTTAGGAAAGCCTGGTGCCCTCCTATTCTGCTCTGTCAAGCTCATGGGCAGGGCTGAGCTGGGATTGAGCTGCTTGCTCAGCCATTAGCCTAGTTAGCTTCAGCCTTCCAAGGCCTTGCCAAGCTCTAATTACACTTCCCATTAGAAACGCACTTCTGTCCACCTCACAGATGAAGGGCTGATAAAGCACAGGGCACCTAGAAAGTGGATCTGCCTCTGATCCTGGTGGCTGTTGACACAGCACACACTCCCTCTGGATCCACAGCAGAAAGGAAGAACCTTGGAAGTTCTTAAGCCTGGAGCCAAAAGACACAAAACAAGTTCCTTGGATCTTGTTCCTCTGGCCTCAAGAATGTCAGCTCCTGCAGAATTTATCTGGAAAAAAATTTATACTGTGGCTACATGAGAGGCAGTTGAGGATTGCTACAGCTGAGAATCCTGCCAGAAAGACTGTTGGGAGATTGCAGTTCAAGGGCAGTGTGACCCCTGACTCCCCAGTGTGAACAAGTTGAAGACGTCAATCATCATCAGCATCATCCCCATCATAACCCTCCATCCTCATCAGGAGATGATGTGGGGTCATCCCAATGGGGCTCTGAGTTTCCGGCCCCTGGTGGGCTTTCTTTGTGCTGTCCCACTTCAGTGACAATGCAATGTATTTGAATGTATAGTGGGCAATTAATTAAAAAATCAAACACATAAGGAAGCCAACAGCAACACTACCCCAGCTGTATCACCAAACTAGGCGGCAGGCTAGGTTTTGAACACAGCATGGGCATTTTATTTATTTATTTATTTATTTATTTATTTATTTATTTATTTTCTTTCTTTTTTTTTTTTTTTCCTTTCTTTCCTTTTTCCTTTTTCTTTAGACAGAGTCTCACTATGTAGCTCTGGCTAGCCTAGAACTCACTATGTAGACCAGGCTGACCTTGAACTCAGAGAGATGCGCCTGTCTCTGTTGGGATTAAAGGAATGCATAGTTTTCTACTCTTATAGAACATAATGGTTTAACTGTGGGAAGCATGAAAATTTTATATTTTCCTCCCTTCAGTCTCTTCTCAGTGTATATGCCACTGGACTGAACTCTATTTAGATGTTTAATTTTACAAATTTCTGTTTGAGTTGGTGATTTTCTTTTTTAAAAAATCAGCCATACATAATAGCACGTGCCTTTAATCCCAGGACTCAGGAGGCAGAAGCAGGCAGATCTCCGTAAGTTCAAAGCCTGCCTAGTCTACATAGTGAGTTCCAGGACAGCTATGTAGATAAGAGCTTGTCTTGAAAAAAACAAATGCGTGCACACACACACACACACACACATACACACACACACACACAACTACAGTTAAGAGCACACACATGTACCACCCCAGTGCTGGGGTCACGGGCAGGGGAAATCCATGTCTGGCTTTGACATGGGACCTGGGGATCTGAACTCAGGTCCTCCTGCTTGCGCAGAAGACACTGAGCCATTTCCCCAGCCCCAGCACTTGTCTAATTTTGAAACAGTTAACAATTACTAATTGCTCTTGTGATTCTAATCTGAGCTGAGCTGGAACAGCGCAAGGGAATGGGACAGGGAGGCAAGGCAAAGCAGACTTGGGTGGGGGACAAGTTCGCCTGGATTCCTGAAGAGCCAACGTGGTTTGTGTCTACTAATGACATGTCAGAGTTAAGGTGTAGGCTTTTCCTTCTCAAGTGCTTCTCCCCTAGACCCAAAGGCCTCTCTCTCTCTCTCTCTCTCTCTCTCTCTCTCTCTCTCACACACACACACACACACACACACACACACACACACACACCACACACACACATATACACATATACATACACACACACACACCACTCAAAACACACACACACACACACACACACACACACACACACACACACACATGCTCCAGCAGTCTGCTTAGGCTGTACCTGTTCTGCATCTCGAGACTCCCAAATAGCAACTGTGATACAGGTGGGTCCACCTGGCTGAAGCTCCTCTTCTGAGCAGTACCTAAAAGGATATGTCACGGAGGACCACAAATTAAAGGCAACACATTATCTGTCACTAAGAATCAAACCCACACTGTGGGATAAACTATGAGTAGTGTTTACAAACATACAAACATATACCTACAGTCCCCCATGCATCAGTGAAAAGCCCCACTGTCTGCTTCGGCCAACAGGTCCGTTGAGAGGGCTGTGTTCAGGGGCTGTTCAAACAGGAAACCATTTGGGCTTTCTTATCCATTCCTTCAGCTGCACCACCTCCCACTCAGGGCTCTGGCTGCTTTTGTGGACCTAAAGGATTTGCTCTGATCTAAAACTTGGCGTGTTTGATCTCACACACATTTCAAAGATGTCTCTCCTACTGCTGCAGCTTCTCAAAGCCCAGAGCAGAGCTGCTGGTACCAGGGTATTAACCAGGAGACCCACAGTGGGGGTGCACAATGCTGGGGCTCCTCTTCCTGCTCCCCTCTTCCTTCCTTCCTGCTGTTCATACCCCCAGAGCTAGGCAGGAAAGCATATATACCTCCATCTTTACCTGTTACTGCAGAGGCTCCCCTCTCTCCTGTCACCTCTCCAGGAGACACAGGTGTCCAAAGCATACTCTACCACAGGCCCATGTGCTCTTGGATATGGGGTACACTTCCTAGTCACTGCTAGCCCCTCAAAAATTTCCTCCAACTTTACCCTGACAGCTTCCCTTGTCAGGTCTACACTGGCAGGTCCCAACTCAATTTGTTGTCTTCTCAAGGGATGGATTTTTTTTTCATTTGTTTTCTGAAACAGTGTCCTATGTAGCCCAGGCCATCCTCAACCTCTCTATGTAACCAAAAATGTGACCTCAAATGTCTGATTCTCTTGCCTCCACCTGTGAGAGTGTGTGTGTGTGCCTGTGTGTGTGTGTGTGCATGTAAGTATGCGTGTGTGTGTGTGTGTGTGTGTGTGTGTGTGTGTGTGTGTGTGTAAGAGAGAGAGACAGAGAGACAGAAAGAGACAGAGGCAGAGAGAGAGAGAACACTCCAGGATTATGCAGTGCTAAGCGTGGAACCAAGGAGTTGAGCGCTCTGCCAACTGGGCTAACCCCATCCTAAAAGGAAAACATGCACACTTCCTTTTACAATAAAAGCTCACCTGTTTTCCACTCATCTTCAGGACCCTGGCTTAGTGAGAGGGAACAAGTGTGACTTTTGCGTAACAATTCCAGGTGGCTTCACAGTTTCTGAAGCTCCTGGTGACTGAGATTTCTGTCCTTGTGTTTTTCCAGTGTCAGTGTCTGTCAACCCCTCCCTGGGTGTGGAGGTAACAGGAAATGGAAACACCAAGGCACTTCCTGTGAGGCTGACAGTCCTTTCTCTCAGAGCCTCTCCAATATGGCCCCCTTCATGTTTCTTGCCTGTAACTCAGATAGGTTCACACTTGCTAGAGCTGTTTTTGCTAATCCTTGGGAATTCCAGCAGGGTGCAGATGTGCATGGTGCCTTGTCATAACATCAATAACACGTTATCCAAAATCTATGCATACAACATAATTTAATCTATATTATATGACATATAATATATAGCTAAGTATATATGAGGAATTTGACACCTGTGACTTCAACTTTAAGGATTACTTGGTCAAATTAAAAAATAATTCTGTTTAACAACATTTTATGCTGCCAGCCCTGATGCCCTGGGACCCTGAAACAGGAAAATCTAGGAGATGGTACGTGCTGACTCTCCCAGACGCTCATGCTAGGTTGGCATGTTGCTTGAACATTGACTGGGGACACCGGTAGCCCACCAGGACCAGAGTCCACATGACTGGCTGAATTGTGTCACACTGAGGGGGTACTATGAGCCTACATCAAGCTGCTTAAGCTTCTTGGCCCCAGAGCTTCGTGGGAGTTATTTGATTCTGTTGCTGTATGGAGCCTATTGCTAGGTGGCCATTGTAGAGATGCTGAGGGCGTGGCTCTCCATATTCAATCCCAGTCCATCTTCTTAGCTGATGAAGAGGGGCAAAGGAGAAATGCAGAGGAGAGGAAGTGAGGGAAGGAGCAGAGGGAAAGAAGAGAAAAAGTTAAAAGTCCTGGCCTGAATTCTCTCACCCTGGAAGGCTATCAAAGGGCTCAGGAGCCTGTCTCTGGGCCGCCTGGTGTCAGCCAGCTGCAACACCCACAGGACACACTTCTGTGCTCACTTTCTTGTGGGTTGTATGCCTTGGCACTCGCTCTCCCCTTCCCCCTTCTCTCCTCCTCCCGCCCTCCTTCCCATTCTCTGCTGGTTCTGTTGTCTCTTCTTGTTTGTTGTTTTTCCTTCTTTTCCCCACCTGCGGCCTCAGCGATACCAGGGACCCTGAAGGCCCCGTCTGAGCTCTGACTAAAAGCTCCAGGTGATTGGACCAGTGGTTCTGTTTCTTCTGGCTGCAGGCCACT
This sequence comes from Acomys minous, assembly GCF_964271855.1. Taxonomy (NCBI): domain Eukaryota; kingdom Metazoa; phylum Chordata; class Mammalia; order Rodentia; family Muridae; genus Acomys; species Acomys minous. The sequence continues at coordinate 142,654,672 of NC_140484.1, read as the reverse complement.
TGCGCGCCAAAGTCACCCTGCCAAAGGCTGTGTCTCACCTGTGGCTGCTCTACCCTTTCCATCTCTGTGCTTGCCAGCCTACTTCCAGGGCAGCACCTGGCCCTTGTGCCTGAGGCTTCCTCCAGCTGTAATAGCACACCTGGAGCAGGCCAGGTGCAGAGAACCAGCCCCCAGCCCCCCTTCTCTCCAGCAGCGGCTTGCCACCAACTGATAGGAGCTGGTGGCCCAAATGCCCAGTGCCCTTAGGTAAGAGAACTCTACACTGATCCCAGGGCTGCACAGGGCAGGGGTACCCCCATAGCCCTTATGCATTGCCCTTCATCCTCTGGCATGTCGGGTGCTAGCTGGCTCAGGACATGCTTCCAGGGAAATGTGAACTCAAGTTTTCCAAGCCAGGTCAAAAACTATCATGGGCTGATAGATGCATGGGTAGGCTCTGGCTCAGACCAGCTTCCAGCACAGACACGTCCCCCTGCCTCAGCTCGCAAGGAGAGGCTGTGTGTGGACAGAAAATCTTTTTTTAAATTTTATTTTATTAATTTATTCATATTACATCTCAATTGTTTCCTCTCCCTTGTATCCTCCCATTCCTCCCTCCCTCCCATTTTCCCCTTACTCCCCTCCCCTATGACTGTGGCTGAGGGGGACCTCCTCCCCCTGTATATGCTCATAGAGTATCATAGGGAATCTTTTGCCCTAAAAACAGGCAACTAAAGAAAGGAGAATTTACCTCCTTGTTTGTCCTTCCTTCCCTGCTTCTCCTACTTTGACTTCTTGCCTTCTCCCTTCCTCCAGAGGCTGGGACCCAGCCCCTTTCCGTCTGCTCACATACCCCAGGCTTGGGCTCACCTGTCTGAGGGTGTCTGCGTCCCTTTTCTAGTCCTGGGAGCTGGCCTAACATTGTCTGTGGGCCACTCCACCACGCCATCTATTGCCCGAGGCCTTTGGAAGGAAGTCAGCGAAACCACTCACAGACTGAAGACTGCTCCCAGGAAACAGAGCCCAAGCTATACCTACATTGTCTTCTCTCCTGTCAGACGACCCGGCAACCCTTTATCTCTGTCAGCTGTGTCAACCAAAGCAGTGATGAATTCATTAATATTGGCAAAAGGGACTTAAAGGGCCTCAAATGAGGCCAAGAAAATGCATACAGCAGCGATATAGGTACGGGTAGAAGCATTGTCCCACTCCCTGCTCCAAGCCTGTCTAAACTCTGTGTGTGTGTGTGTGTGTGTGTGTGTGTGTGTGTGTGTGTGTGTGGTGTGTGTGTGTGTGTGTGTGTGTGTGTGTGTGTGTGTGTGTTTATGCAAAACTCTACCCACTGACTTGGGTGGGGGTGGCCTGAAGGGGAAAGGCTTGTTCTTGCAGCAAAGTCACACCCATTAAAAGCCAATGATACCTGGGAAGAATAATAACCCCAAGGTTCAGAGACTGGAGGGTGCTGTGGTACACAGGCTGCTCTCCAGCCACGACACCGGGGTTGGCATCCTGGGCCCCAGAGCACCTGTGGTTGCTTGTGCAAGATCAGTTCAATCAAGGCTCTCTCAGGTGGCTTATTAGCACTCCCCCCATTTCTGAGGGTACATAAGGAATTAACTTGCTGGGAGGGACGGAGGGGGCGACTTTTCTTTGGTGGTGTAGCTGCCTATAAACTGACCTGTAAATTATCTATCCATCATCCAGGTGCCTATAAATATCTCTAATTAAATTCATTGGTTCAACAAGCTAAACGTGGGTGGAACCGTGGGTCTGTTGCTGCCTTCTCTGTTTGGAGTGGATAGAAACTCCAGAGGAAGTCATCAAATGCTTGGCATATGAACAGGAGCATGGCAGAAGCCAGGATGGGTGAGTGCAGATCAGTTGCACGGCCCTTGGATTGGATGTAAGATTTATGACTGTGTCAAGTCATCTGAGGGTGGGTCGTCAGGGTACCAGTTCTGATGTGCTGCTCTTCCCTGTGAGATATGAAACGGTGTGCCTCCTTAATACAGTCCAATTGCTCCCCCCTCACCTCATAAGAAACACAGCTGAGACTGTTCCATCTGAAGGTAGAGTGAACATGGAGGGAACTCCAGTTGGCTGTTCTAATTTGCCTTTTTATTGCTGTGGTAAACCACTCTGACCAAAAGCTACTTGGGGAGGAAAGAGTTTATTTTAATTTACACTTCCACAACCTAACCCCCAAGTCAACATGGTCAGATTCATCACAGCAACGCCCCGCTCTTGGTACCGATTTCTGCTCTAGTTTGTTTTCTGTATGTATGATAAAGCTGACCAAAAGCAACTTGGGGAGGAAAGGGTTTATTTAGCTTACACTTATGTTCCAGGTTACATCACTGAACAAAATCAGAGCAGGACCTCAAGAAAAAATAAACCATAAAGGAATGTTGCTTATTGGCTTTACTGTCTGAATTGCACATAGCTGGCTTTCTTATATAGCCCAAGACCATCTGCCTAGGGGTAGCACCACCCAAAGTGGACTGTGCCCGCTCTCATCTCTCACAGATGTGGCCCCAGGCTAGTATGACCCAAGAATTCTTCAGTAAACCGTCCTCTTCCAAGCACATCAAGTTGACAATAAAAATTAATCAGCATACCAGTTGCGGTGGTGCATGCTGGTAGACTATGCTAAAGGAGGCAGAGGCAGGAGAATTATGAGTTCAAGGCAAGCCTGGGCTACATATCTTGGGGGGCTAGAGAGATATCTCAGTGGTTAAGAGCACTGGCTACTCTTTCAAAGGACCTGGGTTCAATTCCCATCATCCACACGACAGCTCACAATTGTCTGTAACATCAGTTACAGAAGATCCAACACACTCTTACACAGACATACATGCAGGCAAACACCAATGCACATAAAATAAAATAAAAATAAAAGTTTTAAAAAGAAAAAGAAATCAACAAGCACGATGACCATCTTTTTTGATGTGGTGTCGAGTGGCACACCCGCACGGTGAATGATATCTTGCCATGTGAGCACAGGGGTGACCCCAACATAGCTGACAGACTAGGAAATTACCTTGCGATTGCTGAAAACAGCACATGTGGTGGGAGACTGTGAGCAAGCAGAGCTGCCTCATGTGGCCTTTGCTGTGAGAAGTGTGTGGCTGAGGCTCGGCTAGCTCCTCTGGACGATAAAGGGATATGTGATTGATTCCTCCACATTAGCTTCTGGTTTGGCAGAAAATCAGGGAGAGGAGGAGGGAAGCAAGTGAGGAGGAAATAATGAGGTAGAGGTGATAAAAGCTGCCCGTCACAGCTAACCTTCAGTGCAGACGATGGGGATGCTGTGATCCAGCCACAGGTGGGAGCTATGATGAGGGTTCAGTAAAGTTAGGGACAGAGCAGTGTTAAGGAATGCTCCGACTGAAAAGATTGAATTGGGAAAGCCTTTTCAACAAGAGATGGAAGAGCCTCTCACAGCGTAACGGAGGGGATGGTGGGACCCAGGGCCTAAGAAACGGAGTAATGTAAGTCTACCCATTCCTCCTTGAGACAAAGGCTGTGTAATCTGAGGCGAGATGAAGAAAGTCAGTCCCAGAACACTGACTTGGGACAGCCAGGAGGGACACTTGTTTACCACTGGTTGAGGCCTCAGAAATACCAGGGGCTGGAAGACAGGATAGAAAGCTGGGCATCACTGAAGAGCGCGGGGCATGGGAGAGGCAGTTTAATGCCCCTGCTCACTGGGCATGATAGACCATCTTCAAGGGAGAGTGAAGAAAGAAAGAAACTGTCAGGGACCTTAGGACTGCTGTGGACCTCTTGTGGCTTTGCTGAGCCCCATGGTGGGTCATGATATATTTGAAATAAGGGAAACTCTGACACATCTGAGTGACAGGCTAGCAGGCAAACTGGGTGCTAAAAAATCAAAGTGGATGTGAACATGAAAGGCCACGTAAGAGAGCCTCTCCAGGTTACCTAAAAGTAAAGGAGGCAAGATTTGTGTCAGGCCAGAGTTCCTAGGGAAGAAACCGACACAAGCCAGATGCTGAGCCTGAGCATTTCTGGAAGGCTTTATAGCCTAAACAACTGCTCGTTTAAGATTCTGTGAAAGATGTGCAGTTTAGCCTCGCTGAACTTGCTCCTATGGAAGAAGGAGATCTCATGGGAACCATCTTAACCACTTCTGTGATTGGGTAGCCAAGGTCACCTACAAGTGAAGACTCATAGGGTACAAGAGATCCCAAGCTCAATCAAGAGTCTATCGACGTCTTGCTAATAAAACACACATGGGCTTCAGAGGATGCTAGGCAGATATGTCTTGGCTCCTGGAGGCTTCCAGAAGCATTGGGGGCAGGAGACATCAGTGTAGCTACAGAAGTAGAGTAGTACAAGTGATTAGGCTTATCCCAGACAGGTGGGACTATCCCGTAGACAACGCTGTATACATTCCAGGCCTGAAGGTACACATTGACCACCCACCCAGCGCCCCTCCAGCAGATAGGTGTGTCCAGTGAAAAGGCAAAGGCCACAGCACTGGTCAAGAGCTTGTCTGAGCCAGTGTCTGGAGTCATAGAAGGTGGCAGAGTCCTGCTTCCCCTGGGCAGGTGGGCAGAACAATCCATTCCCTCCAGGCCTGTCTGGGATGGGGAGACACAACAGCCTCACAATAGTGGCCCAGAATGAAAAAGCTGAACTGTAGCTGGACTTTTGGCTACTCTATTGGGTTCTTTTTCCTACCTCCCTACACCACCCCATCCCCTCCAACTCCCAACACTAGGAAGGAGAAAAAGAAGGTTAGAGGGGAAAGGGGGGCATTGGTACAGCTAATTAGGGGCCATTGAGTTCCCTAGGGCAAGTTTGAGCTTTGTTGTCAGGATATTTCCACGGAGCAACCAGCAACCAGCAACAACAACAAATAGCAACCCAGCAGCAGCAGGGCCAGCAGGAGCAGCAGGAGCAGCAGCAGCAGCAGGGGCAGCAGGAGCAGCAAGGGCAGCAGTAGGAGCAGCAGGAGCAGCAGCAGCAGCAGGGGCAGCAGGAGCAGCAAGGGCAGCAGTAGGAGCAGCAGGAGCAGCAGCAAGAGCAGCAGGAGCAGCAGCAAGAGCAGCAGGAGCAGCAGGAGCAGCAGGGGCAGCAGGGGCAGCAGGAGCAGCAGGGGCAGCAGGGGCAGCAGGGGCAGCAGGAGCAGCAGCAGCAGCAGCAGGGGCAGCAGGGGCAGCAGGGGCAAGAGGGGCAGCAGCAGGAGCAGCAGCAAGAGCAGCAGGAGCAGCAGGAGCAGCAGGGGCAGCAGGAGCAGCAGGGGCAGCAGGGGCAGCAGGGGCAGCAGGAGCAGCAGCAGCAGCAGCAGGGGCAGCAGGGGCAGCAGGGGCAAGAGGGGCAGCAGCAGGAGCAGCAGCAAGAGCAGCAGGAGCAGCAGGAGCAGCAGGGGCAGCAGGAGCAGCAGGGGCAGCAGGAGCAGCAGGGGCAGCAGGGGCAGGAGGGGCAGCAGCAGGAGCAGCAGCAGGAGCAGCAGCAGGAGCAACAGGAGCAGCAGGAGCAGCAGGAGCAGCAGGGGCAGCAGGGGCAGCAGCAGGAGCAGCAGGGGCAACAGCAGCAGCATCAGGGACAGCAGGGACAGCAGCAGGGGGAGTAGCAGCTGCCCCCCTCTCTCTTGGGGCTCTGGTATCCATATACCCTCTGAAGCGTCCCCAGAATTCCAAAGGTAAACTAGCCTCAGCTGGCAAAAAAAATCGCACCCCTGCTAGAGCCTGAGGCAAATCATAGCTGCTGTGGTCAATCTGAAGCAGCCCAAGCAAAATTAAACAAAATGAAAACAAACAAACAAAAAACTATTAAAACAAGACGTATAAGAAAAATTAATTGGGATTAAAACAAAAACATATCCCCATAACATTTTTGTGTTTTTAGAGAAACCAAAAGTTCTCACTACTCTGGGCAGCTTTTATGGAGAATGTGGGTTAAAAAGAGCTAAGTGAGAAAACGCCTTCCACCCGCGCTGCGCTGTACCCATGCGCCCAACCCTGTTCTTTGGAGGAAGTGACTGATCACTCTGATGAACCTCAGTGGTTTTTTTGTTTGTTTGTTGCCCCTTATGTGCTGAGTCCTGAGACCAATTAGCTCAAGCAGATGGCAGTGGTCTTTACAGATTCTGGTCACCCTCTGAAAAGGGCACATTGTATAATGCTAACCTCTGAGGGTGTTTGTTTGTTTGTTTGTTTGTTTTTCCTGATTCAGAACATCATTTGAGAGACATACATAGACGCCTAATGGAGTGAGAGTTGGAAGTCAGCCTCAGGGTCCAGGGACCAGGCACAGCTGTGAGCATTCTAGGAGTGTTATGGTTGGAGAAGGTGGAGAAAGAACTCAGGGTGATGGAGAGAAATACTTTAATTGTCTCTACCTGTAAATGTAAAAACATTGATTAAATAATTCAAATTCAGAAGGCATCTTGCATGAATGCAGGATGGGGAAGCATGCTCATAGGTTTTTAAAAATGAAATCCCCAGTGCCAAGGATGGGGCTCCTCTATACAAATTGTTGGCTGGGGAGGGTCCTACCCTGCCCTCCCAATACAGGCTCTCACCACTGCAAGTCTCTGTTGCTGATGATGACACTGTACATTTTGGTTTGAGGACAGGAAGAAATCAGGCTGAGCCTGAGCTAGAAGCTCTCTCCCTACGGGCTAGCACTGAGAGTGCCAGAGGAACTATGCAGGCTCCTGGGAGAGAAAGTTCTCTACTTGGCAATGGAGCTTTTCATTGCAGGAAGTTGTGTCCACTGGGGCAACCATGGTATGATTGCCGTGGGTGAAAACAACTACTTTCCGGTTGGCTTTAAAATAGCAAGCCATATAAGGGCTTTAAGCAAGAGGAAACGCACGTTTGGAACCATAAACCAGGGTAACAATCTGTGGCTGGGGAGGGCACAGGCCTAGTGGGAAAGCCATTTTGCTGAGCACGGAGAACTTATGTTTACACCCGTTAATTACAGTTATTGGTAAGGGACACTTCTTTTTGCAGAGACTAGCAGTTACTGCAGACACTGGTCAAAATGCTGAAAATAAAGTGCCCATTGCCATGGCATGGCAAAAACAGTCGTGCGTTTATTTCACCCCCCTCTAAGGATCAGGCAACATTGGTGAAAGTAGGGAAGGAAGAAAGAACGGGGTGGAGCGCTGAGGAACTCTGTTCTCTGAGCATGGCATAACCATGGCTGACTTGACGTCAGAGCAGCTGTGGTCAGACCCTCTTACCATCCCCCACGGACTGAGGGGATGGCTCAAGAGCTGGAGGCCCTTCCCTTTCCTGAGACCGTGTAGTCTGCTAACAACTATTGTGGAGGATGGGGACCCTTCTCTTCGGCCATGCATCTTCCCTTAAGTTGTCCATTCTCCTGTAACTCCCTGCTCATGCTCCTGTCAGACTCATTGCTTCATCAAGCTAGGCTTGAGTAAAATTGTGCCACTGACCACTTCATTCTCAGTGAAGATAAATAGACACCCCAAGAACAGACAGGGGTGTAACTCAGTGGTGGGGCACATGTTTAGAACATGTAGGCCTATTCTCCAGCACCCCAAACAAAAAGCAGAGAGGCTCATGGCGGAGGTATTCCGTGACAACACCTTCCAGTGCAAGTCCCCACTGACGAGGTTTTGACGAGCCCACCTGGAGAGTATGTGCGCAGATGGGGCACGCCTTCCCCTCCTGTCCCAGGAATGAGCCAGGAAGGGAGGAACGCCACAAAGGTGGTCTCTCCCCAGCAGCGGCACTCCTGTCGCAGAAGGCTCCAGTCCCCAATGCCCTGGGCAGGTCAGAGCACTGTGCTCCAAGCTCAGTAGCTGGAAGGAAACTTTCCCTGCGTGTTTTGCCGACACACTCAGATTTTGGCTGCCAAGCACAATGATTTATTTGTATGTCTTCATCGAGGGCAATTATGTTTTAGCACCTTTGCTGAGCATGCTGGGTGATCTCATCTTAGGAAAGAGCTTGTCTCCTTTGGAGCGAAAGTGAGAGGCGCAGCCTCCCTTTTGCCTCAGCCAGAAATTCTATCCTCTCTCTTTGGCCTCTTCCAAAAGAGGTGAGAAACCAGGTGGCCTTTGTCTCAAGAGAGTCACACACAGGTTTACCTATAAAAACCCACCTGGAGTTGGATGCCAAAAACCAATTCCCTTTTGGAAAGAGACAGCCTCTCCTTCAGAGAGAAAAACAAAACAAACAAATAAACAAAAACGTTTTCATTCTGCTTTTCAAAAGTTGAAAACAGGTCACATAAAACTTTACTCAATAAGTAAACCTCACATGACCAATGCCTTCCATCCCCTGATGGATTGTGGGGTGAGGGACAAGGGGAAAAGGAAGGAAGAGGCAGCATAGCGAGGGACCTGCAAAAATGACCCAGTGAACTAAGTGGCCATTTCCAGTGGCCAGGAGAAGGATACTGGGGCTGACCATCAGCCAGGCAGAAGACTCTAGGCAGAGGGAAAGGAAGCAAGAGGGATGCAGAGAGCCTTCCAGAAGCCCCTTGCTTCTTTTGCTGACTGAACAACATCTCCCCAAGCCCCACCCCACCCCTCAACCAGAATTTGAATCCCTGAATTCACTGTCACCTGTTTCCCACAGGAGGTGGTCTTGTCTGTGTGTGTAAAGTGTGCCCTGTGGAGTAGGCAGAAGGGGCAGCCCTGTGAGCCGTAGGTGTTTGAACAGGAGTCGATCCTCCCAAGCAACTGCTCTTCCTTTCCTTGCTCCTCGGTGTCTCATTCTCTGTGAGTGACCTTCCTCACAGTCCACCTTTCCCTCTGCCCACTCCTCGACTCCCTTTGCCCATCTCCTCATCTGCTTACTCAACAGTAACCTATAGTTGTGATTTCCCAGCCCCATCACCAGCCCATGGCTCTCCAGTGCCACAGACCAGGCTGGGCAGCATGTGTGTTTCCATGGCCACGAGTGTCCCAGAAGGATGGATGGGATGCCTTGGCTCGCTTCAGCCTAAGCAGCTGAAAGAAGCGTGGCTTCATGGACACACTCAGTTCCCAATCCTAACATGGAGCTCATGGTGCTTTGTGGAAATACTTTCATTCACCCACAAAATAGTTGTGATAAAACCCGGTCAAGAGAGGTCATCATCCCCCGCCATGCAAGTCACTAAAGGGCAGCACCTGAGCTGTGAGGCCACAGAGGCACATTTAGGGCTGGAGGTTCTGGGGCACCTCCCAAGCACCAGAGATTGTGGAACCTCAGGAGGATGACACACCTGCTGGCAAGGGAAAGATCTAGCTCAAGGGGGCTGGCAAAATAACACAGAGATTCTGATCATGGTCTAGGGAGACAAAGCCTGGCTCTGCTGCTCACTAGTTGTGTGATTTCAAGCTCACCTCTTCACCTTTCTCTGCCTCAGTTTTCTTGCCTGGAGAATGGGAGTAAGAGCAATTACCCGTGTGGAACTGACACGAAAGTTTAACAAGACAGGTTGGCATGAGTTGCCTTGAGGAAAGAAAGTGCCATGCAAGGATTTATGGAACAAATGCTACATTTACTATGAGTGGAATTATTGGTCGAAAGTTGCATACTTATTGCTACTCAGAAGGCTGTGGCGGGGGGGGGGGGGTGCGCTGCAATGTCTTGACAATGAAAGATGGACACCATTGTTTCTCCTGTCAGGACCTAGTTCATTTTCCTTTGCACCTAATCATCTCTCTTTGAAGTGACACCAGACAGAAGTTCTCCTCCCTTGCCTGAGAGTCCTGGCATCAACAGCTTTCTGTGACCCATATGTATCCAGGCCAGTGACATCACCAGGTGAGAAGGATGTGCTTGTACAGGCAAAGGGATGACGTGCAGGGAGGGCTAGAAACTCCTGGGGACCTGCTTCCCTGCCCTTTGATGTACAGCAGGTGACTCAGCTGCATAGCATCATGGGTCACTGTAGCACTGTGGCTGCAAAGGCCAGAGAGGGGCAGGAGCCTGGCAGAGAAAGAGAGAGAGAGAGAGAGAGAGAGAGAGAGAGAGAGAGAGAGAGAGAGAGAGAGAGGTGTCAGGGATTTGGGCCAAGGGAACAGGACTGGGATGGTAGGAGGCTTGTCTTGTGGGTGGGGCTGCTCTTCATATAAAGGCATGGAGGAGAGACGGCCCATGAGCTGTTTTACTTACCTCACAATGGAGCAGCGTCCTGGAAGACACAGCCTAGGTTGAAAGCGTCATAGCCAACAATGTGTTAGGTATACCTGCCAACCTCCCACCACAGCCACCTCTGCTCTGTGGAGGGTTAGCGTCTCCCCTGTGAGATTTTTGTGACTCTCTGGGAGTCGTGGCTCTCTGTTAATGAAGACTGGGCCATATATCATTAGCTAGGGGCAAGATCAGAAACGCAGAGTGTGAAATACAGTTTCTACTGAACCGATGTTGCTTTTGTACCATTGTAAAGTGGACACCTCTGGGAGGGATCATCGGGACAAGCACAGACATACATACACGGGGAGGACTATTTCAGTCTTTTGAAAGGACATCCTGCTATTTGTGACAGTAAAGTTGGACCTAAAGACTAGTGTGTTAAGTGCAATAAGCTGGATACATAAAGGTGAGGAGCTTGTGATCTCACTTCTCCGTGGGACCAAAAAACAAACAAACAAAACAAAAACAACCCATGAAAGCAAGGGGTACACGTGGGAGGGATAGGTGATGAGTGCAAAGTCTCAGTGATGTAGGACCAGTATGCTCGAAAGTATAACCTGAGGCTGTAGCCATCAGTACTGCATTATATAACTAACATTTGCTGAGAGCAGATCTGTGTTCTCACCCCACACCCTTAAAGAAGGATGCCCCGTGGCATGATGGGTAGGTTCACCAGCTTGATAACAGCAATCATACGTACTATATACACAAATTAAAGAGCATTTTGGGTACCTGACATTAATATAGCTTCTATTGTTCAGAATACCTTGGAGAAGTCAGGTAGGAAGTGAGAGCCAAGGGTCAGAACTGGAGAGAAAAAGGAAACTACATACAGTCATGAGGAATCTAGCACCAGGCACCGAAGGTTGTGAGTGAAGGTCACACAGAAATAATGAGGGTGGCCAGGATTAAACTGCAGCGGGTATGGGTGGGTGTGTCTGACTCTGAGGCCTGCACTGAGGCCTGACCCCTGACTTCTAACCACCGCCATCACCCAAAGCTTCCCGTGCCCATGGGGTATCCATCTGGAGCAGTGATGCTCAACCTGTGGGTCGCAACTCCTTCGGGTGTCATTCGGCCCTTCCACAGGAACCGCCTAAAACCATCAGAAAACATGGATGTTTACGTGACAATTCACAACCATAATAAAATCACAGTTATGAAGTAGCAACAAAAATAAACAACACGAGGAACTATGTTAAAGGGTCGCAGCCCTAGGAAGGCTGAGAACAGCTGCTCTAGAGAATCTTTCTGCCCCATGTGGCTTCCCAAAGGGGGCAGCGGCCAAAGAAACAAACAAACAGCGACAACAGCAAACCAAACCCTTATTGGTGTAGCTCCAATGCAGCCCCGCAGTGTGAAGTAGGAGCCTGGTGGAGGCTGGGAACTTGATGGAGCTTCTCTGCTCTCCCGGGAGCCCTCGGGGGCACAGCCTCTGTGGGGCTGCAACGCTCTTTCAAACTTCGTCAGGGTGTGCAGGGCACAGTTGGCCCTTACAAACGGGAAACGACGCCCTAGCTACTTCTGCCTCTCCTACTCAGCCCCGAGCCCTACAGAAGTGTCTGCAGTGATCCCAGCCAGGGTCCTGTCGTGCCACATCTCTTCTCTGGAGCGTGAGTTCATTCAGCCACGGACCCAAGTTCCACCATGATTAGCCATGGCCTTGGATAAGCTGCTCTTCATACAGAGTCCCGTGAGACTCCCACTTGGTTAATAAAAAGCTTGGGTCCATAGAAGACACCAAGGTCAATGACAGACACATATGAGATTCCAAATCCTCTAATTTCTGGGCCCCACGGAGGAGCAGAAATCTCAGCAAACACACTGGGACAGCTTCGCTGCTTTACCTCTGACCATCTGAAAATACAACCAGGCAAATTCAACCAGCAGCCACCTCCGTGTGTTGGACAAAGGGGCTTAGAAAACAGCCCTTGCTAGTTGCTCAGGCCATCGGTGACAGCAGCTACGTGAGACTCCTTTACGAGACTTCGTGTCATCTTTGTGTACATGTTCTCTGTGGGGAGATGCGTGTGCACATGTGTGCAGGGAGGTATGGAGACTGAAGGACGGTGCCAGCTGCCTTTCTCAATTCTCCACCTTAACTTTTTTGAGACAGGATCTCTCTTTTTCTGAACTTTGAGCTTTCTAGTTTGGCTAGATTGCCTAACCAGCAAGCCCCAAGATCTTGCTGTGTCCTCCCCGGAGTGCTGGGATTACAAGGGAGCCTGACACACCCAGGGTTTTGCATGGATGCTAGAAAGCAAACTTGGGTGGTCCAGGTACAAACGCTAACAAGATTCAAGATGCTGGGGTTGGGAAGTAGGTGGGATGACCCGGGTGCTCCTGAGAAATGGGACACTTGCTTTTCTGACATAATCTCAGGCATGTGACTTTGACCGAGAGAGGGATCGAGTTGGTGGGACTTTTGGTTACAGAACTTCTGATCAGGACCCACCAGACTGCAACCTAGCATTTGCCTGCCCTTCGAACCCTTCTCCTAGAACCTTCCTCCCTCTCGTAGGAAGAGCCATGCTTTGCAGCATTCGATTGCAGAGTTCAAAGAGTGGCATCCTATCACTCATTCATCTACCCAGTCACCCTGGCAGGCAGTGGAGATGCCTCAGCAAGCAAGCCTGAACATGGTCCCCCGCCCTCCCAGGTGCTGGGGAGCGACAGCTTTGGAGACAAATGGATGAAGCCTTCCAGCTCTAGTAATGACAATCAGATCATCTTGCTCACCCCTAAACTCTCTGAACCCCGGTTCCCTCAAGTCTGAGCTGTGTGCAGTGATGCTTGCCTCCTGGGACCCAAAGAAAGTGGAAAGATTCTGTGAAGTCAACAAGAAAGTGTAGGCTCACCATAAGACTCACATGGGGCATCTCCTAAGAAGGCTGATCTGTGACTAAAGGCTCATTGCCTGACCAAAAACCCAAGAGTTACTTTTCAGGGTCTGTTCTGGACTGGTAGAGCACTTTGAAAAACAGCTTTATTAAGACACGATTCACACGCTACACAATTCACCCACTTACCATACACAGTCCAGCGTTCGCACAAGGTGTTCCCAAGATGGAGCAGCCGTCACGTGACCTTAGACGATTTCCTCTTTCTAGCTATTCTTACTCTTTAAAGCATCTTCCTGGTCTGGATCTGCAGTTTTGGCTTTATCGCGTAAATTTACAATAGGTGTGCCTGTTTGTTCACTTTAATTAATTAATTATATTTAGACTGGTTGGCATAAACCATACTGTGTAAGGCAAGCTGGCTTCAAACTCACAGAGATCCTCCTGCCTCTGCCCCGTGAGTGCTGAGAGGAAAGGCGTACACCACCATGTCTGACTTACTTCTTCCTTCCTGCTATGAAGTTTCCAGTCTCTCCAAACCTTCACCAGCACGTGTTAATCTGTCCTTGGTGATACTCTCAGCCTAGGGAGCCTGAAGTTACGCTATCTCATTGTAGTTGTAATTTGCATTTCCCTGATGACTAATATTGAACATCTCTTTATATGCTTATTGACCATCTATTTGTATATTTTCTCTGGAAAAATGTCTACCATGATCCTTTGCCCATTATTGTTACTGATGATTAATTGGCTGGTGCCTGGAATTGAACCTGGGCCCTCGTGCATGCCAGGTGAGCACTCTCCCCCTGAGCTACTCCCCAGCTCCCTTTGCTCATTTTGTTTGTGGAATTATTTGCCTTTTGATAAGGTGTAACATTCTTCGTATATTTTGGTGCAAGTCTCTTATCAGTTATATGCTTTGCAATACTTCCTCCCAGTCTCTGAGTTATCATTTTACTTTCTTAGTCTTACATTTATAGCTTGGAAACTCAAATTTGAAGTAAGTTTATCTATTTTCCTTCTGTTGCTTACGTTTTGGGCCCTATATATTAGACTATTTCTTTTCTTTTCTTTCCTTTCCTTTTCTTTTTTTCTGTTTGTTTGTTTGTTTGTTTGTTTTTCAAGACAGGGTTTCTCTATGTTATCTTGGCTGTCCTGGACTCACTTTGTAGACCAGGCTAGCCTTGAACTCACAGCGATCCACCTGCCTCTGCCTCCTGAGTGCTGGGATTAAAGACATGCGCCCGGCTAGATTATTTCTTAAATGAGTCTATCTTTTTTTTTTTTTTAACTCACTTATAGTCAGGATGCCATGTAATCTAGGTTGGCCTCAAACTTGATATACAGTTAAAGATGGCCACCTCCTCCGTGCCTCACCCCCACGGCCAGCACCTTGCTCTTTATATTAGATAGCACATGGTTTATTTTGACATTTTAAAGACTGGGTCTATGTCTCTGGCAATAGTCATACATGTGTGCAGGATGCCTGGGTTAAAGACAGGAGCTCCCCACACAGTATGCCCCAAAACAGTTTAGGCAAATAGATAAGATATTTCATAAACCAGCCCTGACACGAATGGATCTGGGAAGGCATGGACTACCACACGAGAAGGAGGAGGACTCCCCAAAGCGGCACTGTAGCTAATTCTGTTCAGGGTTTCCAGAAAGCTGAACTCCTTTCTTCGACAAGGTCCCCTTCAGTGAACTGCAGTGGTAACATTTGCTGACCTCACATCCGGCACACAGATAGATAGATGCTCAGGTTCCAACAGCAACCATCTCTCAGCCCACTTCCTTCCTGGGAGGCGGACCTCATGGGCAGCTCTGCTCCCAACTGGCTCCAGGTTCCCTGCCCACCCTGGTGGTCATCACTTCCCACACTTGAGTGTGTGCCACAGAAACCACCTCACGGGCGGGCAGGGTCCTTTTGTTCCCTGCCAGCTGCAGATGAGTGGCCCCTTTAAAGTACAGGGACTGGAAATGTCCCCCACAGTGACCCCAATGCTTTCTGAGATGTCTATTTTCATGATCCTCATGGGACCTAGGAGGGTCAACTGTCTAAGGGGACCAGGTATGGCCACCACTCTGCAGACCAAGATAAGAGAGGCAGATTGCTTGCATGGCAGATTCTCCTGGCTGCTCCTTCTCATGGGCTGTGGTGTGCCCATGTTAGTCATGATCATAGGTCATAACCAGATGGCATTACATTCACTGTGCTGGGGTCCAGGTGCCTCTGCAGACTTGTGCACTCTGAGTAGAGCCTCTGGGTGCATGTGAGATGTAAAAACTATCCTTGAGTGTTTATGCTGTAGAAATACTATATGCATTGAAATACCCTAACTGAATCCACTTAGAGGAATATGGGGGGGGGGGGCAGGAAATAATTCTGCATATAATCCCTGGTACTTAACCTGAATAAGAGGAAATCATTATCAGAACCGTTTAGTACGAGACACCAAAGGGACCTAAGAATTAATTTAGTCATCACTGCTCAAACTTTCGTGTGTTCCATGTGTGTCTGTGTCCATGTGTTTGTGCCGTGTGTATGTGTGCACCCACGTGTGTGGGCACCCATGTGTGTGTACCACATGTGTGCAGGTGCCCGAGGGCCACTTTGGTTTTCCTTAAACTGGACTTAGACGTGGTTGTGAGTCCTCATGCTGGGAACTGAGCTCAGGTCTTCTACAAGAGCAGGAAGTGCTCCTGATAAGAGCATTCTAAAGCCGGATTTGTTCTTT
Source organism: Acomys minous (assembly GCF_964271855.1). Taxonomy (NCBI): domain Eukaryota; kingdom Metazoa; phylum Chordata; class Mammalia; order Rodentia; family Muridae; genus Acomys; species Acomys minous. The sequence continues at coordinate 142,638,982 of NC_140484.1, read as the reverse complement.
GGAAACCGTGTGGTATTTTCAGCTCTTTCCTCTGCGACTCTTCACATGGGTCCAGAGCTCTGCTCTGCACTGAGATAGTTACTCGCTCCTGAGGCAGCGCTTCGAACAGTCTACTCACAGCTCTGCCTCGAGACCGGTGCAGTCCTCCTGCAGGGCGGATGGGGAAGAGACTGCGCACAGTGGGAACAGTTTCACTGAAGGTTTTAGACACCCTTCCTCCAGATTGGGGGTCTTTTCCTCAGAGGCGTGTGCCCGTTCTTCCTGCGGAACACCGGAGACCTGCAGAGCTCAGGAGGCTTTTCTCTCCAGCTGCTGCCTCCTCCTTGTCCTCACCGTGGCCCTGCACACTTCCGGCGGGCGCTGTTGTCTCCTCGGTCTCCGCTCTATCCGCACACCTCTGCCCGCCCTAAGCCAAACCACAGCTAGGGGGGTCCCCGAGTTCCTAAGCCTACCTCATTTTGTTTCCCTTTCTCCTATCACCCGTTATCTGTGTCTTCACAATTCCTTCGTATGTTTGAGTATTTTGTTTTTTCTTAAGGCTTCCAAGCAGGAGGTGTATCCAGTCCCTATTATTTCGTCCCTATCAGAGGTGAAGTCTCTCTCTCTCCATTTCTCTCCCTTTCTCTTAAATATGGTTTCTATAGGGAAAAAAATCCATCCATAGGCGCTCAGACGCTCTCCATTGGCCCTGACTACCTGAATAATGTGGTTTTTAAATTTTTCATTGCCTCCTGAGTTACACCCCGTTTGATTATAACAACAACAAAAAGCCTATTAGAAGCTTGATTCGATTTATTTTTTAAGTATAGCACTTGGACCAAGGAGGTGGCTCAGCGGGCAAAGATTCCGGCTGCTAAGCTTGCCAATCTGAGTTTGATCCCAGAATTAACCTAAGGGGAGAGACCTAACTCCTGCAAGTTGCCCTATGTCACGTGCACATTTGGGTGCATTAAATAAATAGATAAAATGTAATACTATTTCTTGAAGCTATACCACTTGTTCACTGACATCCAGAAACGCAAATCCGATGGAGACTTGGCTATATTTTAAAATCACCTCTAGCAAGACAAGGTATTCTGTCACCCTAAGAGTGGAAAACTTGACGTGGCACCTCTCCCAGTAGCCTGCAGGCTCTGAGCAGAGTAGGGTGGGGCCCAACAGGGGCACCCAATGCAGCAGTTCATCCCTAAACTGCAAACCACATGCTTACCTGTGATGCTTATCTTCAGAGATTCGGAGCTGGCACTGATTCAGATGTAATCCAGGTGGCAACGTGGGACACCGGCGAGGCTTTGGGGAGGACGGTCTCGAGAGAACATAACTCAGAGCCTTGGCTTCCCCGGGCTATATTTTCCTAGACCTGTAGGAATCATTACATCTGGCAGGATAAGAAGCATCAATAACGTCTCCTCCCTTGAAGTCTCATTAAAAACCATCTCGCTTCTGAGGTCTGCGGAAAGAACCCGGTGCCTGTAAATACAGCCCAGGACATCACTGGGAATCTTCAGATCCTTTCTTTTGCAATCTAGATGTTCAAGATCACACACACCGTCTTCACCTTCCTAATAAAGCCACACTTGGACTTAAAAAGCAAGTCACCTTGGCTAGCAGTCCTCTGGAGCTTGGTAGTACACTATACAGTAGTTTAATTTTTTAAGTTTCTTATTTGAAAAAAAAAAGCTATACAGGCTGATAATTGTTTCCAAAGACTGCCTGCAGGTGGCCAGAAGGGTGAGTGCCTAGCGCCCTAACACTTAGAAAGCTCAGGCAGGAGGATGGCGAGCTTGAGACCAGACTTGGTGACGTGAGAGGCCCTATCTCAAGAAAACAAAAACAAAGGCCAGAGCCCAAACAGAGAGCCCTGCGCCCATTGACACTGCTTTGCAAATTAGGTTCTATTTTTTTAATTGAAAGTAATTTTTTTCATAAATACGATATTCTGACCATAGTTTTCATTCCCCAAACTGCTCCCGGATCTCCCCACCCACGCAACGCGACAACTTCTTTCTCTCTGCCTTTAGAAAACAAACAGGCAAACAAAACAAAAATTTAAAAAAAAATAATAAAAATGAGAAGCACAAGAAACACACACACACACTCACACACCATACACTCACACACCATGCACACACACACACTCACACACACTCATACACACACCACATACACACACACACAATCACAAACCATAATAAAAAAGCAAAATATCAGTAAGACCAAAAAAAAATCCCCAACAAAGTATTATAAGACAAATTAAGTTCATTTTGTGTTGGCCATCTACTGCTGGGCATGGGGCCTACCCTTAAGTGTGTTTTATAAATGCAGTGAGACCTCCCTTTGGAGAAAATTAATTTTTCCCACGCAAGCAGATATCAATTGGGGCGAGCTTCTTGGTTAGGAATAGGAACTTATGGCCACTTCCCCCTCTCACTGTGCGGGACCCTGTCTTGCTTGAACCTGCTCATGATGTCCCAGTCTTTGTGAGTTCATGTGTGTGAGTCTTGCAGTGCCCTTGGCTTCAGCCATCATCATCTCTGGCTCTTACAATCTTTCTGCCTCCTCTTCCACAAGAGCCTCTCAGCCCCGAGGGGAGGGGCTTTCTATTTTCACTGACTGGCTAAGAAAGCTCTGAGTGGCTAGGGCTTCCTGCCACTCATCTGGGCGGGAAGGAAACAGAGATACAGACAAGGACTGATGGATGGTCATGTGGATATGAAGTCTGGAAAGAGTGTGCCTGAACTGGGTCAGAAACTGAAGGTCAGCAAGCGAGGAAGTCTGCAACTGGGTCTTTGAAAGAAAAACGCAGAACGAAGTCTGATTCACCTAAATATCACTTATAGTGTGGGAAAGAAATAAGCCCTTGTCAATCTTAGGCCCTCAGAGTCCGAGGATGTTTGTTATTATCTCATAAACAAGCTTGCTCTTACTGATGAAAACATTTATAGCTACACACATCTCTTTGTTTAAACATCATTTCTATCATGGGTGTTGTGGGGACCTGTAGGTGATGCTTTTTACTCTATTTTATGTAGGGTTTCCTTATGCCGCTACCTTTTTTCCAACTCCCTAACCCTAGGTAGGAGAGAAAGAAGGTTAGAAGGGGCAGGGGAGGTAGACATCTTTAGACTTAGCTCTGGCTGGTTAGGGTCATTGAGTTCTTTGGAAAAATACCTATCTAAGGCATCATGATATCTAGCCGTCCAGCAACAGCAAACGGCAAACACAGTGGGACAAACAAGCAGCCTCTTCCTCCTCCCTCTGTCTCCTCGCAGTCCCTTTCTCTCTCTGGGCTCTAATATTTATACTATCTCAGAGTCCTCAGAATTTCACTAACTCCAGCTGACATGCTCTTCTCTGTGCTGCACCGGGCTATTACCAGCTGGCATAGACCACGCCCAGCATGAGGAAATTATCAGCTGTGGACAAACTAAAGGCAACTCCATATTCCATGCTTTGGATTAAATTTTTTTAAAAACCTGTTTATATAATGGAACTAAGTTTTTAAAGAAACCAAAACTTCCACTACAGAGACTGTAGGCATAAGACTATTGTGTAAATCAAATGCTGATTTCTGTACCTCTCCCCCTCCCCCATATCTGGTTGCAATCCTTGTTTTGAGAATCTCCTGTCTCAATGTCATGTAAACACTCCTCTCCAATTGTCCCCTGCTATGCCAATAAAGCAATTTACAGCCAATCGCTGAACAGGGATGAGAATAGGGCTGGACTTCCTGCCAGCCAGGGGAGGTGGAGTTAGAGGAGAATGGTGGGGATTTATCAAGGAGAGAGGTGGAGGTGAGGAGAGAGGAGCTTGAACAGGGAAAGCTACACATATCTTTGGGATGTAAGCTGGGAGGAAGCCAAACTAGCCTAGAATGGAGTAATAACTGCTCTGTTATTGTGTTGTGAAGCTTATTATTAAACAATATAAAATAATCGCAATTATCTGTGTGAAAGCTGGGATAAGAGCAAAACTGAGAAACAAACACAGTTTTGTAAAAATAACGTTAACAAGGCATCTATTCAAATCAGAGTAGAAGAAGGCAGAATCTGGAACATACACTGCTATACACATGATTTTTTAAGTGTGTGTGTGTGTGTGTGTGTGTGTGTGTGTGTGTGTATGTATGTGTAGTGTGTATGGATGTGTGTAGTATGTATGGGTATGTTTGTGTGTGTGTGTGTGTGTGTATGTGTAGTGTGTTTGAGTGTGCATGTGTGCTGTATAGATGCCCTGCTATGGGTATGGATGTGTGCATGTGTGCGTGTGTGCGTGTGTGTGTGTGTGTGCGTGTGTGTGTGTGTGTGTGTGTGTGTGTGTGTGTAGTGTGTATGGATATGTGTCTAGTGTTTATAGATGTGGTGTGTGTATAGTGTGTTTGAGTGTGCTGTATAGTTGTACTGCCATGGGTTTGGGTGTGTGCATGCATGCACGTGTGTGTGTGTGTATGTGTGTGTGTGTGTGTGTGTGTGTGTGTGTGTGTGTAAGCCAGAGCAGAGTATCAGGTGTCTCCTCTATCACTGTCCACATTATTCCGTAAAGAGAGATTCTCTCACTGAATCTGGAGCTACACATTTTCCAGCCAGGCTGGTGATCAGCAAGCCCAGCAAGTCTCCTGTCTTTACCCCACCAGCACCGGGACTATGAGGAAATGTGGGTACACACTGCTCTTTGCATGGATGCTGGTGATACAGAAGTGAACTCAGGTCTTCATGTTTGCACAGCAAGCACTCCTACCCAGCGCACTCTCTCTCCAGCTCCTAGATGGTCTGTCTGAGTGAGATGCAAGCATGTAACTCTTCTTGAAACCAAAATGTGTGTGTGTGCCCACATGTAGTGTGTGTGTATCTGTGTGTGTGTCCACATGTAGTGTGTGTCCACATTTAGTGTGTGTGTCCACATGCAGTGTGTGTGTCCACATTTAGTGTGTGTGTGCGCGCACATGCAGTGTGTGTGTGTCCACATGTAGTGTGTGTCCATATGCAGTGTGTGTGTGTCCATATGTAGTGTGTATGTTCACATGTAGTGTGTGTGTCCACATGTAGTGTGTGTGTCTGTGTGTCTGTGTGTGTCCACATGTACAGGTTCCCGTAGATGTACATATGTGGATTCTCTTGGGATTTTTACACTCTACTCCTCTGGTTAGTTCAACAATAAATAAGTCATGCTCTAACAAACCCGTCATCTTCCATTGCTTCGTGTTTGTTCTTTTACAGGGTTCTATTCCACACCTGTAGGGCAAAGTAAAATTCTGGGAGCCATCACTGACACTCTTCCCTACAACACCCCCACTCTCCCTGCATTGACTCCATCAAGTCTTGTCGCATTCCAATTCCCAACCCCCTCCTGAAGCAGTCCCCATTGCTAGGTCTCCATAACCACAAACTGGCTGAAGTCGTTGTCGTCGTCATCATCATCATCACCACCACCACCACCATCATCATCATCATCACCACCACCATCATCATCATCATCATCACCACCATCATCATCATCATCACCACCACCACCACCACCATCATCATCACCACCACCACCATCATCATCATCATCACCATCATCATCACCACCACCACCACCACCACCATCATCATCATCATCATCACCACCACCATCATCATCATCACCATCACCACCACCACCATCATCATCATCATCATCATCACCACCACCATCATCATCATCTTGGTTCTATTGTCTATTAAAGTGGATCCAACCTGTCCCCACAGCATACAGCCATCAGACTCAGTTGCACCCTTCACAGGGTGTCACATGCCCTGTGACTGACCACAATGGCAATTTCAAAGCCTGGTTGCATCAGCCAGGGTCCCCCAGAACAATGGTGGGAGCTCTTTAAGCTGCAGTTCTATCTAGGGTCTGCTCCTGGGGAGCCCAACCTGCAGCCCATCTTGACCTTACTTACCCACCTCTTTGCTCACGGTGCAAGCACAGCAGTAGTTTTATCATATAAACAAAACACCATCACTCTCCTGCTTAAACTCCTCAGTGCAACCTCAGTGCTTCGAGCTGAAGATCAGCATCCTGAGCAGGGTGGGTCTGAACTCCCTATCACTTCTCCACAGCATAGTTCAGCTGTGTTGATTCTTGGGGTCACTGCAACTAAGTTCCATAGGCTTCTGGAGGTTCTCAGTCAGCAATCAAGTCCTCTGAGCGCGGCAGGGAGACACTTCCTTGCTATTTCCTAGCTCTTGCTTGTTGACAAGCAACCCTTGGCCTTCCTTGGCTTGGATGAGCATCACACCAGTCTCAGATGTCTGTCACCTGCCACTCTTCTGGCCTCTCTATCATCATATGCCTTCCTGCAGGAGGCCCACCCTACTCAAGCGTGCCCTAATCCCATCTGCAATGATTCGAATCCATACACTGCTGTGGAGTGTGTGTGTCTCTCAGCGTTCCATATGCTGGAAGCCTGATGCCCTGTAGTTGTAGGTGAGAGTTTTTGGGGCCCTTAAGATATGGGACCTTGTGAGAGGTCATTATTGGCTATTGTATTTCCTTCTCTGGTTTCTTGCTTATCGTATGATCTCTCTCTCTCTGTCTCTCTGTCTCTCTGTCTCTCTGTCTCTCTCTCTGTCTCTCTCTGTCTCTCTCTCTGTTTCTCTCTGTCTCTGTCTCTGCTCTGTCTCTCTGTCTCTATCTCTCTGTTTCTCTCTCTGTCTCTCTCTGTCTCTCTCTCTCTGTGTCTCTGTCTCTGTCTCTGTCTCTCTGTCTGTCTCTCTCTCTCTCTCTCTCTCTCTCTCTCTCTCTCTCTCTCTCTCTCCTGCTCTCTACTGTGAGCTCCTTAGAGAAGAGCTGGTGCCAATATCGTGCCTTTGAACCAGCAGAGCCAAGAGCAGAATAAACACCTCCTCTTTATGATGTTCCCGGCCTTGTAGCAATGGAAAGCAAAGGAGCTGGCGAGGTCAGGACCTGAGTGAGCGTGTCACTTTTCAGAGGATACAATCCAGTGCTCACTCGGTTCCTGAGATGAGCCACACTCGTCTTGCTCAGATCCACGTCCCCCTCCCACTTCCCCACCCCGCGGCCCTCAACTTCTCCATCTCAGTTAAGTTCGTTCTCCCTTGCTGAAGTTTTCTTTCTGCTTTGTACTCCAGCTAGTCAGCTCTTTCCACTCATAATGGTCTCTATTTAGAAGCATAATGCAGGCTACATTTCTCCTTTGGAACTCAGTGTTATCTTATTTAAACCTCTTAACCACACCTGTCTCTTTAACCTACCAGTTCCTCGAGGGCAGGTGCTGAATTTCCAGTGCCTGCCAGGCACAGAGCTGTACTAGGAGCTCCCTAAGGAGGTGAACAATTTCAGAGACCTCCCGCTGGGTTGTTTGGTCCTCTTCCTCCTCGTCTCTCAAGTCTTGGGTGTTATTTCCCAGAAAATCAAGACAACAGGTAGGGGAGGTGAGGAAATAACTCCTGGAGAGTAGTTTTGAAGTCGATTTCCAAGCAGGGGGTGAGGGAGCATATTCCTGGTAGCCGGGACCTTGTTTAGAGAGGGGGTCAGATGAAACTCTTCCTTACCTGACAAGGAGGGAGGGAGGTCAGGACTGACCTTCCCTACAGTCAGGGCTGTGCAGGCAGCAGGCTCCTCACTGGGACACAGCAGAAAGCTGATGAACGTGGAAGCCTATACACTTCCTTAAATACCCTAGCAAGAGAGAAGAGGACATCTCATTCTAGAAGGTTTTAGAAGGTACAGCACTGGAAACAGCCCAAGGATGTGGGAATAATGATTTCAGGCAGAGAGTGAGAGCTAGCTAGAGATGGCATAAAAGCCCTGCATAGTATTTAAACGAAGGCTTACTGCTCAGCCACTGTCAACCCTCAAATAAAGAGTAGCTCTCAATTATTTACGCACTGTGCTTCTTTTTTGTGTTTGTTTTGGTTGTTTGTTTGAGACAGGATTTCTCTGTGTAATAGTTCTGGCTGTCCTAGAACTCTCTTTGTAGATCATGCTGGCCTTGGACTCATAGAGCTCTGCCTGCCTCTGCCTCCCAAGTGCTGGGATTAAAGGTGTGCACCACCACTCCTGGCTCGCACTGTGCTTCTTAAAGCCCCCTCCAATTCCCCTGCAGGAGAAAAGCTTCCCAACTCTTAGCCAACCCCACTCTCCAGGGGGTGGCCCAGCCTGCCTGCCCATGTGGCACCAGGCAACTTTCCTGGGATGGGGCCTTTCCATATGTGTCGTGTCCTTGGCAATACCTTAGGGGCGTATCAGCAAACTGTTGTTTAAATGACTGAGTCCACAATATATGGTGAACCATGCAAAACTGTTAATTTGAGGATAAATATAGTTACACCAGGAAAAACAATGGCACATAATTAAAACAACCACATGGGTCTGGTGTTCACTGTTTCTCCCAGCTAACGCAGGCCAATGCGCCACAGTCTGTTACCTGTTTTTGGTCCAAATTCTGTCTGCAGTTATCCCTGAGGCCTTTCTACGTGTCCACCTTGTGATGCATTGGGCCATAGTCCACTGTGCTCTTCTGTGCCATTGGGCACCTCTTTTCTCTGTATCTGGGCTGAGGCAGGAAGAGCAGAGGCCATATAAGTCTCTTTAGCCCTTTTGCTGCCTTGGGAGTAATGGGAGATTCCATACTCTCAGCTACTCGACAGAAGATGCTTTTCTGAGACTTTATGCTGGAAGGAAGCAACCTTGGATTCAAAGCTGCTCTCTGCTTTGTGCCGAGGCTGAGTTCTATGGGCCAGGCCGGCTGCTTCACTGTGATTGATTGGTGCATGGAAAGGAGTGACTTGATCCAAAGGAAGCCCTTGGCTACAGAGGTAAGAACCCCTCCCTAATCCCCACTTTCTGGAGCAGGGCTTGGAGACACCAGCCTGTGACCAGCACTAGGTCAGCTGTTTTGAGGTCTCTGATGTGATAGAAAGCCTGTCACTCAGCGCACCACCACCACCCCCGTTCCTCCCATCCTTTTCCTTCTTGTAGATAGAGTCTGGCCATCCGGCCCACTCGATCTTTGAACACTATCTTTCCAATTCTGCTGCTACCACCAAAGTGAGATATCACGGGCGCACAGTACCCACCCCTAGTCAAAGTACTTTCTGAGACATGTGGGGAGTCAGCTTGGCCTATCTCATGATTCCTACCACAGGCAAGAAAGAACGGTCCTGGGCCTAGGCAAGAGCATCAGCAGTAGCTAGCCCTTGATGCTAAGAAAGTGATATGGACTCTAGTCTTCCAACACAGGGAAGGTGGGGATGGGAGTGGCAAACAGACCCTCCCACACTCTGGTTGTCTTTGTCCATGATTACATGGAACTCGAGGTACCAGCCTTTGAGCAAGCCGTAGGGTCATCCATGTTTACGTAGCCAGGCTTAACCAGATTGGACAAGGGAATACCCTCGCATATGGGCTCCATGAGGAGGCCTTGTGTGCCAGCTGACACGCAGGTACTTGACAGATGGTGAGTAAATGACTGAAGGAGGGGGAAAGAACCAAAATTCTTGGGAGAATCTGTGAACAGGAAGTGTCTACACAAGCCTTCTCTTTTAACAAAGCACCCCAACCATCAGTCACACGCTCTCTTCAACACACTTTGCTGCAAAGGTGTGTGCTGGGGGGGGGGGGGGTGGATCTCTGCCTGATCTCTTAAGTTTTGCCCTTATGCCTGCACCAACTTTTCCAAGGGCAAGAAAAACTGGTCGATCCAGTTCCCCTTGGCTGGAGCAGAAGCCACCATCTGCAGCTCCTGAGCCATGGGCTTCTTTGCCAGTAGTTGGGCACTTCCGCTCTCACAGGCTGGTCTCAGACTGGTCTCCCCAGCAACAGAGAAGCATCCTGCAGCAGCCAAGCTCTTGGGTTAGACCGCACAGGTCACCTGGTGACAGGTCACAACCCTTCTGGACTTAGCAACTGTCCTCTGGACTCCCTCTGCTTTCTTTGTCCCTTTGTCCCTAGGGAGCCTGGAGCACATGTGGCTAAGAGTTCCACAGCTCTTGGACCAGACACAAGTTTCTCAATTTGACCTTAACTCTCTTATCTATCAAACTTGAATAGCAATGGTGGCAGCCTCTCAGGATCATTAGAAATACAAGTATGAATATTGAAAGGATTTAAGTTTTTTGTTGTTGTTTTTAAATTTAGGTTTATTTTGTTTTGTGTGTGTGTGTGTTTGTATGTATGTAACTATGCCTCATGAGTGCCTGGTGCCAATGGAGGCCAGTAAATGGTGTCAGATTTCCTGGACCTGGAGCTAGATATGGTTTGGGAGCCACCATATGGGTTCTGGGAATGGAACCCCATGTCCTCTGCAAGAGTGACAATTGCTCTTAGCCACCGAGCCATCTCTCAAACCTATAAAAATGCTTATGTATTAGTTATGTTTGCTTTGCTGTGGACAAACCATCTGCTGGAAACAATTTCAGAGAGGAAAGGTTTCTCTTGGCTCATGGTTTCAGAGGGTTTAGACTCCTCATGGTGAGAAAGTCATGACAGAGAGGCTCAATTCGTGGCTGTGGGAGTGGGTGGCAGACACTGTCCACATCACAGTGAATCAGGAATCAGCGTGCTTACTTCTGCCAGTCTCCAAGTAGTACCACCACTTGGGGGACAGAAATTCAGACCATGAATCTGTAAGGGACAGCTCAGATTCTAAGTATGGTCTTTCTCCCTGGCTCCCAAAGGGGCACAGCCATCCGGTGATACAAGATACATTTAGCCCAGCTTCAAGCATGCCTGTGATCATTACATTGTGTTGACTAGTTAACTAGATTTAGAAACTCTGAGCGACTGAGGCACAGCTCTGAGTATAACCGTGGTAGGATTTCATAGAGGGTTAGCTGAGGTAAGGACCCACCATGGGTGTGGGCGACCCCAGCTCATGGCTGGAAGCACAGAAAGTGGGAAAAGGAGAAAGTGAGCAAAGCTCTTATCTGCCTCCTTCCCAGCTGCCCCACACGCCTGCCTGCCACCGCCGCGCTCTCCTCACCACGGTGGACTGTAGAGCCTCTAGCAGTGGCAGCATAAAGTCTTCCTCCTTAGGCTGCTTCCTATCAGGTTTGTGGCCACAGCAAGGAAAGGAGTAGCCATACCATTAACATAACCCCAGGTCTTCTCCAGGCCAGTCGTGTGCAAACACCTCGGTCTCCTCTGTGGTTCAAGGCAATCTCCCAGCTCTGGGTGAGCTCTACAAATAAAACAGCAAAGTCCCATGCTTCTAATACACCACCAAATAGAGTAAACATCCCCCCAAATGAGGAACAGGAGGGTGGCAAGGAAAGATTGGGCTAAAGCTAGAATGAACTTGGCCAGCACAAAGACTGAATCCTGTAGCTCCACCCTGTATCTCGAGCATATAGGGTCGTGATTGAGTTTCAGTGGGTTGGCAAGGCCCCACCTCTACAGTCTTCCATTACAGTCCATAGTCTTTCCTATTGGGCTGGCTTTGCATGCCTTATAGTCCTAGAATCTCCATCATCCTGGGATCTCCGTTGAAATTTAGGCCTCACTCTCACCTCTTCATGCATAGCCCTCTAAAGGGCAACCCTACGGAGAATCCCTGCCAGCCACACATTACCTGGCACCGTAGGCTTTCCTCCGATGTTTTGATGGGACCCTCCACAAGCCATGGCTTTTGAATTCTTCACCCCTGCAGAACAGTACCACACAGATAATGCCAGCCAAGTTCTACCACCACCTCGACTAAGAGTAGAGTGATATTGAGCCAGAGCTGCAGCAACACAGCTCTGTGCAAGCAGAACACCCAGTGGCTTCCTTTCTCTAGTGAAAAGACTTTCAAATGCTTTTGAAGTTAAAACTCTACAGTCTACAATTCCTCGTCAATTCCTGGAATGCTTTCAAGGCTCCTTTCTTATCATTTCCCTACTTAAAATTGGTACCAGTAATGGGGTTGTTATGTGACTAAATCTGACAACGTGGTTCTTAGGCCTTTGGAACTTTTGTAAGGGGAATTTGGAAGACTTTGGAAATGTGGGCTAAAGCAGTATTGCATGCTATAGGCAGAGCTTAATGGACAGTTCTGGTGAGGGTCATTTCAGGTTAAACTATAATAACTTGGCACATAGTAATAGCTCAACAAGGGCTAATATAGATAAATTTTCACTTTTCTCTTTTCCCTATAAAGACTCATTAATTTTGCTCTAAAATAAATTAGCAGTTGGCTATGAGCTGAGGAACATAAAATGTATTAATGTGCAGAAACATGGGAGTAATGCCCAAAGCATAAAACTCAAGAGGATTATATTGGTGCTTCTATAGTGCTAAGTGAAAGAGGCTTGGGCTTCTGGGAAGGGAGGTAGGGTGTGCTATGACAGGCCCAAGGAGACTAGGTACAAAGCATCAAGGACTGTCTTGTCATGCAGATAAAGACATGGAAAGGCAGAGTTGCCATGAAGTCCCAACTTTTCCTCAGGTGGGATACTTGACTTCCCCACTTCAACTGCTATCCTTTCTGTTTGGTGTAGTTTGTTCCTGCTCTCTTATAAACAAACAAAACAGACAGCCCACAATCTAAATAAAAATAAAAGAGCCAACCATCATCATCATCATCAGTACATTTAACAAAAATTCTTCTGGGTCCATATAAGACCTAAAAGACTTGCAGACTATGGGCAAAGAGTGTGACATCTTCTGAGATTCACATAGGTTGACCCCTCAAACAGGACACACGCTGTTTATTTGACTGCCTCATGTGACGCTTTCCTAAACTCAGCTTATGACTCCTCTGGCTGGTTGAACCCCCGGATCCGTATCCTGGGGGACAAATTACAAGCAGTGGTTCGTGGTAAGTTCTTCAGCAGGTGCTCTTGGCCTGGGAAACTGTGTAGGAAAGAGAGGAGGGCTGATAAAACCGAGAAGCCCAGGCACTGTGCAGCCCTTTGGAAGCCCACAGTGGCTTCCTAAGCATGTCTCAAATGGAAATGAATAGTTGGATTGTATATGCCCAGGCAGGATAAATCCCTAGGCATGAGATACCTGCGGAAGGTGTGACCTTGAGAGAGATGGCTTCCCATGATGCGACCTTGAGAGAGATGGCTTCCCATGATGCCTCTCTGTCTGGAGGGATCCCCAACCTCCCTGAAGCTGCATAATTAATCAGTCATTCTCAAGAGGAGACTGGGAGGTGCAGCTTGCCCCTGCTGCAGCCTACCTTTGGCTATAGATAAGAACATGTTGATTTCACCCATCCACCCCCAAGCTTGTCTCTCAGTCAGGCAAGAAAGGAGGTGAGGAATTGCAGATCTCCTGCACACGCAGCCCCGTTGGCATCTGTGCATGAGGGTCGCTTCCTTTCCAGAGTCCTGGGCCTGTCTCCACTGCGAAGCACTCCTGACACCAAGGCAAGAAGTCTGCAAAGGAAGAGGCTTGAGATCAGTAAGGTGAGGAAAACGTAGAGGAGGAATCAGTGGGGAGGAGTGGCCTGGGCAAATTTCCAGAATGGTTTGCACCTCACTTCCGACCGTTTGTGGTTGCCTCTGCTGCCTTTTCTGAAGTGAGAGGAAGGTGGGTTTTAGCCTTTCTGGCAGAATGGGGATGTATTTCCTTGAATCTCCGTTCACTGTCATGGGGAGCTCAGTGCAGCCAGGATAATGAAGTGTGGCTGCTGGGTCCTCTGTCTGCTGGCATGCTCCAACAAGACCCACGGTAAGACTTACTGAGCGAAAGTGCCTGTTGCAGTGAATTCTAGTGCTGCACATATATTTGCGAACATGTCTTCAATTAGAAGTTGCTCCTGGGAAGAAACTACTGCTCCCTTCCTACCTCAGAAAGAAAACACCCCAAATCCAATAGCACAATGTGAACTGACTTGCACTTATGACTGATAACAGGTTGTTTGTTTTTTAAGATTTATTTTTACTATTTATTTGTGTGTGTGTGTGTGTGTGTGTGTGTGTGTGTGTGTACACATATGTGTGCACATACCTATAAAGGCCACAAGGGCTGCCATATCCTCCATAGCTGGAGTCACAGGTGGTTGTGAGTGCTTAGGACGGAACTCACCTCACCCGGAAGAGCAGCCAGTTCTCTTAACCTCCAATCCATCCCTGATAACACGTTTTACTAGGGGCTCTGAGTTTTCCAGAGGTTTTTTTTTTTCACATTGCTCATAGTTAGCCACTGAGAACAAAAAATCAAAGCGTGCACGCCATGGGTGAGTTTGCTTATGTGTTGGGACAGGTGGAGCTGTTTCTACAGGAGTGTACACGCTTCACAACGCTGAGGAGTGAGCGGGTGTGCAGTAGCTGCCGACACCCAGTGTACACGCTTCACAACGCTGAGGAGTGAGCGGGTATGCAGTAGCTGCCGACACCCAAGTGTACACGCTTCACAATGCTGGGGAGTGAGCGGGTGTGCAGTAGCTGCCGACACCCAAATGTACATGCTTCACAACACTGGGGAGTGAGTAAGAGTGTGGTTGCTGCTGACACCCAAGGCTTCACTGTGAAAGTGACTGTGAAGAGAAGAGAAGAACTGGCAGAAAGTGAGGAAGAACCCAATGTGGAAGTGGAAGCATCAGTCTTTCCTGTGGCTCCTAAAGCCTGTGTGTGTGTGTGTGTGTGTGTGTGTGTGTGTGTGTGTGTGTGTGTGTGTGTTTGGACAAGTATGCTCTGTGCACTCGTGTGTGTATACATGTGTATGCATGTTTATACACCGTCATGTATCGCCTACCATTGCAACAGTTAAGAAGCAAATTGATGCCACTCAAAGTGAGCACATCCAGACCCCAGCCTGGGCGAATGCTGTTCCCCACCCAAAGGAGCAATGCTCTGTAGAGAGAGGGCTCATTCCAGGGTAAAAGAGAGACAAGGTGAACCCAAGAAGTCGTAGTGTGCTAGTAAGGAAGAGGTGAGGGCGGGAGGGGGGGGGAGCACAAGGACACAGGAACCAGATCAGAGGGGCTCCATTTGACCACACCGATTATGGACACTAATGGATTATAAATCACTGGAAAGAGGAAATCTAGGCTCTTCACCAACAATGAGTGGGTGAATAACTACATAAATGAAAGGGGAACTAAAATGCCAAGTTAGATAAACTGGGCAAAGTCAAGAGAGGGCTGTAGTTGGAAAAAATGTTCATTTTGCAAACATCACCGTAATGACAGAGGTGAGAATGGCCAATGCAGGTAAACCTAGGGAGATGTTTGCACGAAGAGTGCGATCTTCTGAACCATCATCTTCAAGTGTTTCCCTCAGACCGCTTATTAGTTGCAAGGAAAGAGAAAAGGAGTTTCAAGTGGGAAAATTAAACAGCAGCCCAACTGGTGATCAAAATTAATCTTAGCAAGGAAAGAGAGAAAGAGACATCACAGCTTCCAAAGGGGCCCACCATCTCTCCGGTGTCCCAGGAAGGAATGTCACTGTGACAAAACATAATTCATTCTATTAACGCACAGGAAGAAGGTTATGTACTTCAAAAATGTCAGCTTCATAAATGCCGAGAAAGAGCCGTGGATAAAGAGGAGTGAAGAGCAGAGGCCTGTGGAGACTCATTCCAAAAAAAGTTCTTACTGTGCATGACGGGGTCCTGAGGTCCCCACAAGCTTAAGGACTTTATTTTAGATTCCCAGCACCCACATAAAAAGTCAGTTGTGCTGGCCTGTAACTCTTGGACGGGGAGGGAGGGAGGCAGGCAGAGACAGTTAGATCCCTGAAGCCAGTTGGCCAGTCAAGCCCAGTTGAATCAAGACCAGTGTAGATTTCTAACAACACTCCCTAGCTTGTTTAGGATCTAGAACATTCTTTCCTCCTCTACCATGACACATTCCTGGTGAACCAAGGAGAGTACACTGGCTGCAGACTGTCACAGGGCCCCACCCTCTGCCTGAGGACCTCCTCCAACAGTTCACTGCCCACTCAGCCGGGCCCCTGGCCTCCACTCAGGTCTCAAGCGAAGGCCTGAGATCACATCAAAGGCCCTTCAGTGAAGCAGATTCGCCTCCTTCCACTCGGGCTGAGGCGGGGCCTGCCTCCTACAGCAGCTTCCTCAGAGTGTGTCACACCCCACCACACTTCACACTGCCTTTCTTCTGTCTCCTAACCTTACATAACTTTGGCTCGTGTACAAAATAACTCCCTGGGAGGCCTCTGAACTTAGATGCTTGGGGATTTGGAGAAGAACAGACTAAGTTAGGGAAATGCCAAATTCCCATGACTGGGAAGGTGACCGTCTGGGCCGTCTGTCACACTTAACCAACAGACATCTGAGTGTGTGTTTTCCCGTGGCGTGAGAGTCAGAGAGGTTGGTTAACAGCCGCAGCAGGGACATCCTTAGGGTCACGGGGGTCTCCTGACTCTCTTCTAACCTCTGATAATATGCATAAATATATTTTTAGGTTCTCCGTAGATAAATGGATACTTTCCTTACTCAAACAAATGGGCAGTCTTTATGTTAGAAGGCCAGGCATGGTGGCACATGCTCGTAATCCCAACACTTAGAAGGCTGAGGCGGGAGGATCACAAGTTCGAGGCCAGGTTTCCTTGTTCTAATGAGAGAAGTGAGGAGGGAGGGAGAGAGCCTGGGAGCAAAGCTAAACCCTTACCAAGGACTTCCCCCATGCTCAGCCCTGTGTTTGAACCTGGAGAGTCTAGCCGAGTCTCCAGCACTTGCACTCCAGGAGCAGCCAGCCAATCACTGTCTGTTATTGACAGGTGAGTCCTTAGAGTCTCCTCATATAATTAGTCAAGATGACACCTGGTACTAAACGTGTCAAGAAACTTAAACACAGAAGTGTTTGTATAGTGCTGACCCCAGTGGGCAAGCAATTCCAGTTGGTTCTTTGTCGGAGTAGATGAAAAATGAGAACTCTTCCCCCCTCCCCCCCGCCAATTTATTAAGTCGATGCAGTAACTGTGCTGATGAATCTTGACTGTTGACCTGGTAAACTTAGAGTCTTTCAGGAGACAAGGTGCAGGGCATGTCTGCGAGGGTGTTTCCGGAGAGGCGTGACTAAAGAGGGAAAACCCACCCTGAATATGGATGGCTGCAGCTCACGGACCAGGGTCCAGAGCTAAACTAAAAAAGGAGGAAGGAACATGAGCCGGACACCAGCCCTCAGCTCTCTCTGCTTCTTGTCCAGGGACAGCATGGCCACTTCCCTTGCACTTCTGTCACAGTGCCTTTCCAGTCATGACGGCCTCTACCTCAGACCATGGTCCCAAAGAAAACCTTCTTCTTTGAGTTGTTTGTGTTGGGTGTTTTATCTCAACAACAATAATAACACCGTACTGCAACACTGGCTTCAAACTTGAACTAGATGGGCTTACATTCGGCTTCCCTCTCTTGAATGCCAGTGACCTTGACAGAGCCCTTCTTTGCAACACCCCAGTTCTGTCTTCTGGAGAGCGGAGTCAGCACCCCCAGTAGTGTGCTGTGTGGATTGAGACAACAGCCTCTGGTGTGTAGCAAGTGCTCAATAAATCTTAACTATGGCATTCCAGGCGCCGGGAGGCATGGGCGTTGAAGGCTGAACTTTCTACGTGACTTTGACATCATGCAGAACAATTTCAGGTTTTTTTTTTTTAATGAACACATCTGCAGGCACACACACACATCTGCAAGAAGCCTGGCTGTGACATACCCTGTGAAGTGCTGTTAGCTCTTGCCCTGAGAAGTGAAATGATTTACTCTTCCCACTCTAAGAAGGTTAGTGCCACCCGGGCATCTCCAGGGACAATGCACGCTTTTGTTGGAGAATGACATTTAAAAGTGTTTGATTGTTCAGTACGGGCTGTTTGAAGGGTTGCCTTACTACAGGTTAATGGTAAATTCCACCCTGGATTTCCTGCCAACAAATGTATAAAGCTTTGTTTGAGGCTGAAAGCACCCAGAAGTGTTTGTTTTTCTGGTTTTCCCTTCCCCCCAAGGAGGCTCTGGGTGAACATTAAAAGAAAAGAGCAGAGGAGAGAGGCTTCCACGCTTGGAGTGTTTGCTGGGAGACCCAGCCAGGCCCAGAGCCGAGGAATTGCGGGCACTAGAGAAAGGAAGCGAGGAGCTCCGTCCTCACCAGCCTCCGCTCTGCTTCTCCTCCAGCCCCTTTCCAGTGTGAACCAATGTGATGACAAAGCAACTTCCAGAACCTTCTAACCATGACGTACCATTACATAACACCTGCTCCACCAGAGGCTGCGGGTGTTGCTGTCAGCAGCCAGAGCCAGCATTCCAGGACTAGGTTGGGAGTGAGCATCCAGAAGCTTCCACACCAGTGTTCACGGAGGACGCCTAGTGAAGGAGACCTCCAAGGCATCATCCCTGAGGTCCTAGTTCTGCAATCCAGCCTATATCTTCTATGGCCAACGACACAATGACAGTCTCTGCCACTAGAGCACTTACTCTTTTTATTCTTTTATAGATTTATTTATTTATGTTTCTGGGGGCTCTTGCCTGCATGTATGTCTGCACCATGTGTGTGCCAGGCCAGAAGAGGGCTTCAGATCCATGGGCCTGGAGTTACAGACAGTTATGAGTCGCCATGTGGGTGCTGTGCATCGAATCTGGAAGAGCAGCCAGTGCTCTTAAACAATTACTCTTTTAAAGATGGGTAGCCACAGCGAGTGTAGTGTTAAATAAAGAGGGCGGATTGCAAAAGGATGTGGATAAAGAAAGCAGTGTAGGGAAACATTTTAAACTTTAAAAAACTTTAAATTTTTATTAAATGTGTGTGTGTGTGTGTGTGTGTGTGTGTGTGTGTGTGTGTGTGTGTGTTCGCAGAGATGCTACCTGAGCAGCATGTGGAGAGCTCTGAGGGCAGAGGTGAGTTTCTGTCTTCCATTTTGTGGGTAGAGGGAATTAAACTCAGGTCATCAGTCTCAGTAGCAGGTGCCTTTAGCCACTGAGCCATCTTGCTAGTCCCCCAATAAGTAAAATTAAATAAATAAATAAATAAATAAATAAATAACTATACTACATATGTAAGGGGAGTCCCTACAGGTGTTCTGGTGGGCAGGAAAATGATCTGTGAAAAGGTGAGAATAAAATCCCGATTCAGCCTGACTTAGTCGGCCAGGCTGGATCAAGTGTCCAGAGAGCCTGATGCTGAGCGGTTTACTGCCACCGCATTTAACCACAGTATAACTTGGAGAACAGTCTCCTGGCCTAACACAATGCCTGATTCACAGGGAGGTAATAACGACACTGAAATTTAACTGAAAGCACATGTCATTTCTTCCAAGAAGATGGGTTCTAGACACAGGCCAGGCTACCTGTGCCAGCTTACGGGGCTAAGCAAGGACCTGGCCTGGTCTCTGTCACACGGACAGTGTAGAAGCCATTCAGGCTATTAGGCACCTCTGATCCTGGCTGTGGGAGTTTGAGGGAGCCCCTGGATGTACAGGTAATATCAGGGCCATTTAGATTACTAGCCACCTCTGATCCTTGATATGGCTTCACAGATATCGCAGATCACCAGGCTATTAATCACTTCCAATTCCCAACCTTCTGGAAAAGCAGCTTATGGGTCGTTCGCTTTGAAAGGAGCACTCCTTGTTTCCCTGGAGCTCTGTGGGTGCAAGGACCATTGTGTTCCCCACACATATGGTTTAAAGAAGCAACTTTAACATTTCTTAGAAAGTACAAAGCATGCCCCAAAATCATATTAGTTAGCTAGTTAGCTAGTTAGTTAGTTAGTTAGTTAGTTAGTTAGCTGTTAGTTAGCACTAAAGAGCAGGGAGACAGAGGGGGAGAACGGGAGCAGGGGCTGAGTCAGGAATGACAGGACCTAGGACTAGTATGCCTACTAAACCTAGGTGAGTGGATCTCTGGTCCACACCGGAGATACTTCTATTTTTTAAATTGTCACAGTTTTAAGTGTGAAAAAACACTGGTATATTTATACAACAGAATGCCATGTATCCATTAAAAATGTAAAGGACAAAAAAAAAAAAATTAGGCCAACATGGTTGGCGCATGCCTTTAATCCCAGCGCTCAGGAGGCAGAGGCAGGCAGATCGCTGTGAGTTTGAGGCCAGCCTGGTCTGGTCTACACAAGGAGTCCAGGACAGCCAAGGCTACACAGAGAGACACTGTCTCAACCAAAAACAAACAAACAAACAAAAACAAAACAAAACAAAAAAGTAAAGGGGCTCTGTACAGGTTGTCGGAGCCTGTCTATATGGAACACTTTAGACCAAGTAAACAGGTTACTGTCATCTATTTGTACTTAATATCACACACATACACAAAATCTGTTTAAAATGTGTGTCTCTAATTCAAAATATTCCCATAGGCTCCACACCCCTATGTTAAGTAACATCCTTGTGTGTGTGTTGGTTCAAAAGCAATTAAGGGAGGGAGTTTGTTTGGGCTTTTTTCTCTCTTTTCTCACAGTTTGAGGGGATACAGTCCATTTGACTTGTTAGTGGCTATTTTAAAATTGTATTGCAATTTTTCTCTTAACCCTGCTAGCACTCAAATAATTGAGACTGGACTAGTGTATTTATTTAACAATCTTTTGGGGACAACAACTGAGCAGTATTAATCTATTTTAACCTCATAAGATAATCAGGCTACCTTCCAGCAGAAATCCCCGAGATACTTGCATTTATGGCTTTCTCTGCTCCAGCCACTCTCTCATGATGTCTCCTGGACCTCCCCTCCTGGATGAATCCCCCATCTGTCTCCCTCCTCTCTCCCTCCCCCCACTCCCCCCTCCTCCCCTATCTGGCAGGAAGTGCAGCCCTGTTCTCTCCCCTGCTCAGTCATTGGCTGTTAAATCAGGGAGCAATTGGGGAGCAGTGTTTACACAACACTGAGAGAGGAGATTCTCAGAACAAGGACTGCAACCACATACCGGAGCACAGAACCCAGCATCTGAATCTTTACACGATGCACAATGGCACTACGCCTACAATAATGGGTGGTGTGAGAAGCAGGAGGCAGCTGGTCACGTTGCACCTGCAGTCAGGAAGCAGAGGTGGATGAGCACTGCTTGATGCTCATCTGGTTTATCCTTCCTGCCCTTTTCATTCAGGTTAGGAGCATAGTCCAAAGGATGGGGGTACCCACATTCTGATGGGCCGTCCCTCCTCTCTGGAAATGCCCTTACAAACACGTCCAAAGAAAGGTCTCCTAGGTGATTCTAAACCTAGTCAAGTTAATAATGGAGATGAACTATCAGGGCTCCCAAACCAACCTACAGAGGTCTCCTCACCATTCTTCCTCTTCACAGCCCAACGCCACCTATTGGTCCAGTAAAACTCCCAGGAGCGAATGAGGAGAGCTCCTTTTCCCTCAAGCCTTGCTGGTCCTTCCTGTCTGTATTAGTTTACTTTTCTGTTGCTGTGACAAAACACCATAACCAAATCAGCTTATGGATGGAAGTTAATTTGGGCTTGTGGTTCCATTAAGAGGGGGGGGGGGATCCATTAATGAAAACATGCAAAGCATAAGACTAATAAAAGCAACGTGTACTATCTGCTTCAAGGAAACATATTTTAATTGCAAGTATGAATAAATTATGACTACAGGATCAAGACAGATGAGCAGCGGCATCCATCCTGCTCTGCTTCCTGACTGTGTAGCTATGGCTGGGAACTCTCAAAGCCCAGCCCCAGCAACACACTTCCTCTGGTGGCACCATCTCCCTGAACAGCACCACCAACTGGGAACCAAGTATTCAAATCCCTGAGCCTGTGGGGGACATTTCTTATTGAAACCTCCATACGGTCCAACCTCTAACCCTTCCCACACAAACACACACACCACCCCCTTACCCTGTCCCTTGCCACCTGCCCTTCACTCCTGGGATGCCTTGCATCAGTCCCTAGCACTCAGTCCTACCATCTACCACTGCTTTTCATGTCATCCTTTACGCAGTGCCCAGAGTGGTCCCGAGAGAGAGAAATTGTTCCTACGGAAACGTCTCAATATTTCCGTTGTTCTCACTCTTTGATTACCAGTCTGGTTCTGTTCTCATTACCTGCCTCATCTGGGGCCCATCTCCTCACTTGCCTCTTGTGTTCTACTCCGGAGCACTGGAATTTGCCTGGGCACATGGCATCTGTGCTGGCAGGGATACCTTACATCTTGTCCATCTTGCTGAGGCTGCCTGCTCTACCCACCTCTCTCACACATCTCGGGCTGACCTCCAACTCCTTCTATAATCAGAGATGATTTTTAACTTCTGATCCTCCCACCCGTATCTCTCAAGTGCTGGCATTAAGGCATATGTCACTATACCCAGTTTATGTGCTGCTGGGGATTTATCCATACTCACAATTAAACGTGATCCCCCTGGAAAAAGATAGCACACTGTGCTTTTGTTGGTGTTACAATTTCTACATTTACTATTCTATTGAATGTGATAAAGATCATTGACTCCTAGTATTAGTTCACAAGCCAATTGGCTAGCCTGCCTCTAGGTTGCTTAGCTGCCTCTAACATCATCACCATCACCAGGGTCCCAGGATAAAAAGGACAAACCTGCCACCTATCTCTCTCTTGCACTTTTTTTTTTTAATGAGACAGGGTTTCTCTGTGTAGCCTTGGCTGTCCTGGACTCACTTTGTAGACCTGGCTGACCTCGAACTCACAGCAATCTGCCTGCCTCTGCCTCTCGAGTGCTGAGACTAAAGGCATGCGCCACCATGCCTGGTTCACTCCTTTCTTACCTCTCTCTCTCTCTCTCTCTCTCTCTCTCTCTCTCTCTTGCACTCTGTCTTTCTCTGCCTGTCCCTCTGTCTGTCCCTTTGATTCTCTGTCTCTCTCACGGCTCACTCAGACTATGTCTTCTCTCCCTTGCTCTTCTCACAATAATAAACTTCCTCGTGCCACACCTGTTGCGCAGCGTGTAATTGCATAGCAATAACACCCAGTCCTGTTCTGGGGCTGCCTACACCCTGCTTAGCAGTTGCATCTCCACCCCCATTACCAGAAGCTTCACTGGAGGGTCCTTTGGATCCTGAGTCTCTACTGCATGATGGGACTCCATAGAAACCCAAGTGCTCTGTCATCTCTCACTCTGGGACTAATCCTGAGCCATCATCCTAGGGACAAGGCTAAACATCCCCAGCAACCCATTTTCCTCTTGCCATAGCTACAAGTCTAAAACCAAGTGAACTCCTCCCTATCCCGTAGGCCAGTCCTTCTGAGACCTGAGCCTTACCCTGTGTGCAGCTCCCTGATGCTAACTTTTTTCATCTGGAGAGTTCCTTGGAAACTGGCCAAAGAGTTTCATGGTTGGATCCCTCTGTGTACAGTTTCTGGGGGTACACAGCCAAGTCTCCAGTCCACACAGTGTTGTATCCTGGGACACAGTTCAGATTCCTAACACATTTCAAAATCTTTGGGGTCAATAATCTATAAAGAAAATGCCTCTGTAAAGTTCTCTGAGGTGATAACTGGTATTAAGTCATTTCCTTTTTAGTTTTTGTTGTTGGTTGGTTGGTTTTTATCTTTTTGTTTGTTTGTTTGTTTGTTTTCACAAAATCTCTGGGTGGACAAAAGAGCATTCAGAAACCATTTGACTGTGAAATTAACAGAGGTGGGTTATCCTAGAGTTGAAAGCACAAGCTAGGCACACTCTTTCCTTCATAACTAGATCTTGTGCTTGTAGTCAGATGTCTACACATCCATCAACCCTCACATGCCACTTTGGGGGACAAATCATTTCTCCAATGCAACCAACCTAAAGCGGGAGTTTCCTTCTTTACTGAGCTTCCCAGAGCACACTAATATTTCTAGTTTAGCACTAGCCACACCGCCTTTGTGTTTCTCCACAGAATAACTAGGTCCTCTAAGGCCAGAACTGTGCTTTGCTCCAGCCAGCATGAGGTCTGCGCTGTGGTACGGTACCCAGTGCTGTGTTAGGAACCAATGAAAGTGGGTTCCAATTCTAACTCAACATCCGGCTTCCCGTTTAGCCATAGAAATTCATTTCCTCTCTTGTGTCTAAAGGACAGCTGCTTCTTGGAGCTGCTAAGAGAACTGAAGTAGGCAGTTGCCGCAGGGCAGCCTGGGAAAATCACCAGTCAGCCATGCATGGCAGGGATTGCAACCCATTGGTCCTGGAACCTCCCAGCTCAGAGGAGCTGTGGGGCTGGGAAACAGGTGGGAAAGGAACTCTGCTCTCTGAGGCTGCTCGTAAGAACACAGCTTCCCAGCACTAGGGAGGCAGAGGCAGGCAGAGTGCTGTGGGTTCAAGGCCAGCCTGGTCTACAAAGCAAGTCCAGGACAGCCAATGATACACAGAGAGACCCTGTCTCAAAAAACAAACAAACAAAAAACCAAACAAAAAAACCAACCAACCAACCAAACAAACAAACAAAAAACCCAAAACAAACAAAAGAACACAGCTTTCAAAAATCTGTTGTGGATATCTTTCCATTTTCGGCTTGTTGCACATCAATGCTGGGTTTGGACTTCTCGCAGGAGGGGTGGGAAGGCCTCGCTCCTTCCTGCTTTCATGCCTTCTTACAGAAACCTGCAGTCTCCGGATCGCAGCAGTCTGGTTTCTGTGGCCTTCCCACTGACTGCCCAGACAGAACTGCTCAGCCGTGACGCAGAACAAAGAGCCCTAGATGGCTAAGGGACAGGAGACAGTAGCAGAGGACCCAGGAGAGTTCCGTCAGAGCTCCTGAGACAAGAAGCACACTGAAGAGCAACAGGAAGGGTCGCTGCTTCTCCTGTAAACGCACTCCAGAGGCTAGAAGAGACCACGGGATCCCGTGGAACTGGAGTGGTGCCACGTGGGTGCTGGAAACCAAACCGTGGTCCTCCGTAAGAGCAGCCAGTGCTCTTAACCGCTGAGCCACCTCTGTAGAACCTTTAAGAAAACTTGTCTTCAGCCAGGCAGCGGTGAACTTTAATCCCAGCACTCGGGAGGAGGAGGCAGGCCGATGTTCGAGCTGAAAGGAAGTCTGATGTGCAGAGTTAATTCCAGAACAGTCAGAGAAATCCTATCTCGAAAGACAAAACAAAGTGCGCGTGGGCGCCAGTAGGATGAACACATTGTGACAGAGAGGTGGGGACAATAAAGGGCAGAGCAGCACACACGCACACCCACACCCCCCCACACACACACACACAGAGGTCATTAATTTTTTACAAAAGGGCCAGGCACACGCCTTTAATCCCTGCACTGAGGAAGCAGATACCTGCGGATCTCTTGAGTTTGTGACCAGCCTGGTCTACAAAGGGAGTTCCAAGACAGCCAAGGCTACGCAGAGAAACTCTGTCTCAAACAAACAAACAAAATTATTTTTAAAAAAAAAAGAAAGAAAAAGAGAGAGACTTAAACTAAGCGCCCTATGGAAATGCTGCATAAAGAATAATTTATGCTGAGGAATGTGTGACTTTTATTGTTATTATTGTCGAATGGACAGCAGTGGTCTCTGCTCAGGGCCCCTTCCTGCCAGCTGGAGGCAACTCAGTGAGTGGAGAGGAGCAGGGGCTGTCACAGGCGTGTTGTCTGCCTTTCTAAAGCACAGTGACTATCTGGGTATCTTAAACAGCCCCGGGTGCTGGGCATGGCAGTGCATGCTTTTAATCCAACACTCAGGAGGCAAAGGCAGGCTGACCTCTGTGAATGTGAGGCCAGCATGGTCTACACAATTAGTTCCAGGCTAACCCGGGTTACAGAGTGAGACAGTGTCTCAAAATAATAATAATAATAATAATAATAATAATAATAAGAAGAAGAAGAAGAAGAAGAAGAAGAAGAAGAAGAAGACGAAGAAGACAAAATTACTATGATTGATTGATTGATTGATTGATTAAATAGTCCTGTGCTAGACTAGTGGTTCTCAACCTGTGAGCTGCAAGCTGTGTGGAGATTAGCCAACCCTTAGGTAGAGGGCCCATATCAGATATCCTGCCTATCAGATATTTACATAACAATTCATAATTGTAGCAAAGTCACAGTTGTGAAATAGCAACGGAAATAATTTTATGCTTGGGAGGCCACTATAACATGAGCAACTGCATTAAAAGGTCGCACCATTAGGAAGTCTGGGAACCACTGTGCTAGATCAAAAGCAAGCTGACCCCTCCGTGACCCCTTGTGGAGTCAAGTGACTCAAAAGGGTCTTTTCTTAGACATTTGCAAACATTGACCAAAAATAAACTCAAACCAAACACTTAATGAATCTGAGATGTTTCTGAGAGCGCCCTTCTGTGTTGTAGTCAGCAACCTTACTGCAGCCGGGATTCTGAACACACGTGTACTTTACACATCGACGTATACCTGCTATTTTGTACTAGATATTGTGGTAAGTAGTGTTCTCAGCACCGGCCATTATAAAATCAAAACATTTACTTACTCTGAAAAACACTGAAGATGCTTGTGCCTGTCGGATCAAATATTTAGACAGGATTTCACTTTGGGACAGGCTCATGTAGCCAGGGCTAGCCTGGAACTTGCCACATACTCAAGGATGACCTTGAACTCCCAACCCTCCTGATGCTGCTTCCTGAGACCTAGAATTATAAGCATGTGCCAATACATCCGGCTTCCAAGTTTAATTCTTTCTTTAAATATATTTATATTTATGCTTTGAGAATATCACGTGTGTGTGTGTGTGTGTGTGTGTGTGTATAACGTCTTTTGATCACGTCCCATCCCACTATCCTCTTTCAACTCCTCTCAGATGACCCTCAAGTTCATGTCCCCTTTTTTTTTTTTAAATAGCCCACTGAGCCCAGTTAATCTGCTTCTATAAGTGCAGTAGTCATCATGGTAGGTCTACCAGGGACCATATCCTTGAAGAAAACTGCTTCTCTTTATCCAGCGGCCATCAATTGCCAATAGCTCCTGGGCTAGTGGGTGGAGCCTCGTGAGCCCCTCCTCCTAGGCTAGTGGGTGGAGCCTCGTGAGCCCCTCCTCCTAGGTTAGTGGGTGGAGCCTAGCGAGCCCCTCCTCCTAGGCTAGTGGGTGGAGCCGAGTGAGCCCCTTCTCCATGCATGCTGGAATGGTGACAAGCTTGATCTTGAGCAGGCTTGGTGCAGATGCCACAGCGGCTGTGAGCTCATGAGCACAGTGGTCCTGCCATATCCAGGAGACACTCTTGTAGCAGCCCTGCCGGACATCTGGCTCTTACAGTTTTTCTACCTGCTCTCCTATGATGGCCCGAGAGCCTTGGGGCGGGGGCGGGCTGTGATGTAGATATCCCAGTTAGGGTTATGTACTCTATAAACAAGGTACCGTCACTTGTTCTCTGCACTGTGACTAGTTGTGACCAGTTAGCTATCTGGTGATGTCTAAGAGCTGCACTAACCTAAGGGCACATAGTTAAGTATTTAGGAGGCAGTTTGATGCGGTGTTCACTTAATAAGACAGCAGTGTGTTCAACCCTACGGCCTATGAGCTTTCCAGCCACAGGTTCTTGGTGCGGTTTACAGTACAAGTGTGAACAGTGCCCTGTCCTACCTATGACAAGGACCTTGAATCTGATGATGTCACGCTTTCTTGTCTGTTCTCCCTCCCTCCCTTTCTTTCCTTCCTTCCTTCCTTGAGACACGGCCCCTCTATATAGCCCTGGCTGGCCTGGAGCGTAATATGTAGACCAGGCTGGCCTGAAACGCACAGTGATCCCACCTACCTGTGCCTCCTAAGTGATGGTATTAAAGGCATGCGCCACCACACCCTGCTCAAAGATTTAATTCTTTTTGTAAAAATAAACCAGCTTATCCGTTACATTAGCATACAAATTTGCCCTTATCTTTAATCAATGGCAAAAATTATATATACATCAAAGGGTGGTTTTAAACTATTTTGTAATGGTGTTTCATCTGTAGATGTTCTATTCATACACCTATTTTACATACCTATATACCAGGGGTGGTGTGAAAATTTCTCCAGAGAAAGAGGGTCTGGAACAAAAACCACATGCAGTCTGCTACGGATGGCTCTCCAAGCAATTACCATCCCTGCCAGGCACTGCAGTGAAGGCGTTGGAAGGCGGTTTCATCTGGCTTGTTGGGGCAAGTGCGTGTTCTCTGAGAGCCGTCAGGAGACGGCTTAATTGGTGGTCATTAGAATAGATGCGACTGATTACGAATCACTTGAAAGTATTTCAGCTGCTTTTGCACTTTGTAATCTTTCTCCCCTTATCCCTTCCCTGGCAGCTTTTCTGCTTACTCCTCATTGAAGTTTCCCAGATAGACACTTTATGTATATATAAATTTATAGCCTGTTATTCCGCCATGGGCAATTCATTCTTTCCTTCAGTGAGACTAGAGCATACCTACTGTGTGCTCTGAGAATACCTACTGTGTGACCATGGTCTGTACAGTGACTGCCTGCTCTCTACAGTGCTGGGTGGTCTCACCTCCCCTCTCCATCCCCTAGCACGCACAAAGGAAATCTTTCTTTCCTGCTATATCCCCTGAAGTGTATGTGCATTCATTACTTGTCTTGCTGCTCTAACAAAAATACTTAACAAAAGCAACTTAAGAGGGGAAAAGGTTTACCAGCTCACAATTCCGGGTACAGACCTTCACCACCGCAAAACGCACAGCAGCAGGAGGCATGAGGCCGATGTTCACCACACTGCACCCAGTCAGGAAGCAGAGCGTGATGCACACCGGTGCTCACCTGGCCTTATATTTTTTATCCTGTCCAGGACCCCACTCCATGCATGGGAGGGAGCTACCCGAATATAGGATGACCTTTGAACCTTAATTAGTATAACCTAGAAACTCCCCTCAGCTGTGCCCAGAGGTTTGTCTCCTGGGTTATTTTAGAGTCTGTAAGCCATCAACTATCACAGTAGAACAAACAATATGAAGCTTGTTGTAAAATGGTTGTCCAATAAACCCCCTTAGCATCCTCTGTTGTCTCGCTGCACTGACGTGCCTCTACCTGCTGCGCTCCCTAAACTCAAGCCAGGGCCCTCTGCAGCCTCTGTCTCTTCAATGGCAAGTCGCCATATAGCATCTGCTGTAGTCCTGTTGTTGTCTTCCTCGCCTTCTTCCTCCAGCAGCTACAGCCCCCAACCTCCCGCTGCAGGGATCAAAGGTGGCCTGGGCTACAGCTATTCCTCCTCAGTCCCTGCCTGATTTCTAGCACACAGGCTGTCATGGCCTGGAAACTTCCCCAACCCTGCAAGCCTGTAAAAGGCAGAAACCCTACCTTCTCCCTCAGTGTTATTCCCGAGGGCTGAGTTCCACAAGTGGGAAGGCTTGAAAGAACTGGAAAGGAATTGTTAGGTTTAAGGGATGGGTGTTGGCACTCTGACATTTCTGCCTGTCCCACCATCTAGCATTGGCTGGTTGTCCTCAATGTCCCTGGAAGACACAGCAATCTGGTCACACAGTAGTCTTCCTCCTAGGTATTTTCATACCTTCTTCCCTTGACATCGTTTTCTGGTCCAGACGTCCCTTTCATAAGGACACTTGGGCATATGGTCAGGGTCATCTCCCCTAGTGGCTTTACTTTTATGTAATGGCCTCCATAAAGATCCTGTTCCAGGGGGCTGGAGAGATGGCTCAGAGTTTGGGAACCCTGGCTGCTCTTCCAAAGATTTTTTTTTTTTTTTTTTTTTTGGTTTTTTGAGACAGGGTCTCTCTGTGTAGCCTTGGCTGCCCTAGACTCAATTTGTAGACCAGGCTGGCCTCGAACTCACAGCGATCCACCAGCCTCTGCCTCCCAAGTGCTGGGATTAAAGGCGTACGCCACCACGCCCAGCCCTCTTCCAAAGATCTTAAACTCAATTCCCAGCAACCACATGGTGGCTCACAACCATCTATAATGAGATCTGCTGTCCTCTTCTGGTGTGCAGGTGTACATGGAGGCAAAATACTGTATGCATGATGAATAAATACTTTTTTTTTTTTTTTTGGTTTTATGAGATAGGGTTTCTCTGTGTAGCCTTGGCTGTCCTGTACTCTCTTTGTAGACCAGGCTGTGGCTCAAAGTCACAGCCATCCGCCTGCCTCTGCTTCCCAAGTGCTGGGACTAAAGGCATACACCACCACAGCCAGCAAATAAATACATCTTTTAAAAAAGAAAAAAAAAAAAGGATCCTGTTTCCAACGAGGGTCATGGACATGTTCTCCTCTCTCCAATGTTGTACTTACAAACTGCCAAGAGTGATGGGCTCAGGCCATTATGTGTCTTTTAATCTAGCCTATGTACAACAGTTAAACCCCCTTCCTTCTTATGGGTGTTTTTGTCCTGTAGGATGTCCTGAAACATGAATTTGGCTGATTGCATATTGAAAATCACATCCCACGTATTCCTCTGTGCCCAGACTCCTCTTCCTCAGTAGAACGACACTCCTCGCTGGATGTAAGTGCACCATGTGAGAGGACCATTTGTTAAGTAGGGTCCAGGAGGTACAGGGAGACTGGAGAGGCTGTGGGTCTCAGTGGCACAGGCTGGCACTGTAGCTCAATGTCTCCCTGACACCAGCTTTTCTCGGCATCCCTTGGTGGTTGTAAGGTCACACAAAGGAGATCTAGCTCACTCCCACCCCCTCCACTGCTAACTGAAATTCCTGTGAAAAGAATTCATCCTTATCAACTGTTTGATGACTTAGAAACACGGTGTGTTCAGGAAAGGCAGAATAAATGTTCTTTTTATTATTGATGTCGAGAAAAACAACTTGGTATCCTAGCAACCCCCAAAGGTAATTAACAAGCTAATGTCTTTCCTTTCTTTGGGTCATTTAGAACATCTATGTTTTTGTATTTTAGAATGAATCCATTACAGTTGTTATGATCATTAAAAGTCAATTTTTCTCACTTTTAACCATCAGGAGCCCCATAGGTTGATCCAAAATTCTGTAGACGTAAACACAGCTTGTTTTGTGTTATAATTATTTCTTCCGTGTGGAAGAGTAGGAGAGCTCAAGTGCCCGGGTGACCGTGTGGCAGTCAGATGACAACTTTCAGGAATTCTCTCCTTCTCCCGTGTAGACTCCAAGAGTCAAACTCAGGTCCCCTCGTTGGCAGCAAGCACCCTAACCTTGCAGGGCTCCATCTCAGCTCCTTTGTGCCTTAGATTCTGAGCCAGTCAGATTCAGGTCCCTTTCTCTCTTCGTGGAAAATGACACTTAGGATGCCACAGTCTAGGGGTGAGGGGTGCTCAGGACTTTGATTGCAGGCCTTTTCAGAGGACAGTGCTAAGACACTGTACTTCACAGAGCTTCAGGAATCAGGAGGTTTATGCCGCTCCCACATGTTTGTGTCCCTGATCTGCACTATAGTAGAAATGCTCCTCCAGGCTCACAGTAGGATTGTAACAGTCTGTAGAACCAGTTTCCTGCAAAATGGTCTCTCATCTTCCCCTCTGACACACAGCGATGCAGTGAGCGCTGTGACTTTGCACACTTACATGGGCAGATATTCTGAGAGGTTCCTAAAAGTGGAGTTGGTGTGTTGAAAGTGTGGAGGTGATGGGTTGGAGCTATCTTAGAACCGCAAGACCAGGCCAGGCAGGGTGACGCATACCGCACACAGTGCCTCTCAGCACCTGGGAGACAGAGGCAGATGCAAGTCTTGAAGCCAGCCTGCTCTGCACAGTAAGTTCCAGGCCAGCCAGAGCTACACACTAGACAACTGTCTCAATAAACAAACAACAAATAAATCCTCAAAACAGAATCCCTAAAAAATTTTAAATTACATTTATGTGTGTGTGTGTATGTATGTATGTATGTATGTATGTATGTATGTGTGTGTGTATGTATGTACCACAGTGTGCTTATAAAGTCGGGGGACAATTTCCAGTGTCAGCCCTCATTTTCCAGCTTCTTGAGGCAGAGTCTTTTGTTCACTTCCGGAGTTTCTCCTATCTCCGGCTCCATCTCCCTGTAAGAGCACTCACCTTACAGATGTGCACTACCATGTCCAGATTATGTGGGCCCTGGGGATTTGACCTCGGGTCCTCACGCTTGCATGCACACATGTTGTCCATGAAGCCTCCTTCTCAGCCTTGCGATTTTACTGCTTGAGTGACTTGGCAACATAACGTTATCACTGTGCTCAAGTTAGTGTATACATTTCATGTACTCCCAATAAATATACTGACAGCGGCTATTACTAGCTAAAGACAACTTTCTAGAATGATCATTGTGAAACCATTATGAAAAGAGAAACAGAGACAGGAGAGCGGGGCGCTAACCGGTCTTCTCTTGCTTAAGGCAAACAGAGGTTGGATAAGTTTCTAAGTTGGTCAGACAGAAGAGCCGTAAGTATGGTTCTTGGTAAGTCTAGAGAAACAGTAGGGCTAAATTAAAGACACCACTTTCAAATTGGCCCAAGAGAATTCTACCCATCCAATGAAAGGGGAAACAGGAAACAGTCCTGTTTAGTGTGCTAGCCGAGGGGCACCGTGAGGATCTCTAAAAATGCCACTGTCAGAAAAAAAAAAAACAAGAAATCTCCCAGAGTTCTGCAGATTCCAACAACCTAACAACCCAAAGAGACCTGTAACCTCAGAACTTGGGCAGGAGGGATCACAAGTCTGGGCCTCTGTAATGAGAGCCTCTATCAAAAGAAAGGGGCAGGGCAAGGAGAAGGGAGGGAGGGAGGGGGAAGGGGGCAGGAGGGCGGGGACTAACTGAATGAGAAAATCCAGCATACCTGTGCTATCTAATGTTTGCACTTACACTATTCCCACCCCCACCCCCACCCCCAGTTCCACAGAAGCCTTGAAAACCAGTAGCCCCAGAATCACAAGGACACCACCCCCAGCAACCCTGCAATCAATCGCAGTGCAAACAGGCAGCCCTGCAAGCAATTACAGTGTAAACCAGCAGCCCTGCAACCACAGTGCAAACAACAGCAGCCCTGCAAGCAATTATGTGCAAACCAGCACCTCAGGAGAGACTGCAGGGGACCGGATGAGTTCCTCTGAGTGTCACCATCCTTTGACTTGCTTAGCTGGCATTTATTTCACCTGACCTCTCCCCCGCCCCCTCCACGCCACCCTCCCGCAGGTGTTGGTCAAGAACAGTCACAGGCAATTGTTCAACATCACAAATGCTCAAAGCAGAGATTATAGCAGAAAATCAAGACTCTGACCCAGAAAGGTTAAAAAGGAAAAGCTAGTGAATAAAATGCTCACAGAGGCATGCAAAGGAGACAGGAAACATGGCCGACAAGCAGGAAGGAAAGGAGCCAATAGAAACTACCCACAATGCAGTTCTTGTGTACAAATTATTAGACAAAGGCAAAATCATCTATGCTGTTGTTGTTATTGTTGTTATTATTATTAATTATTTAGATAACATCTTACTATGTGGCCCAGGTATCTTAGTTCAGGCTACTATTGCTGTGATGAAACACTATAAGCAAGGAGGAGGAAAGGATTTATTCCACTCACAGTTCCATAAAGTGGTGTGGGCAGCAATCTGGAGGCAGGGGCTGATGGGGAGGCCATGGAGGGATGCTGTTTGCTGGCTTGTTCCCCATGGCTTGCTCAGCCTGATTTCTTATAGAACCCAGGACCACCAGCCAGGGGGTGGCACCACCCACAACTGTCTGGGCCTCCCTGACCAATCACTAAGAAAGGGTCTATAGGCTTGTCCACGGCTAGCTTTATGTCGACAATAAGCCAGAGCGCCAAGTCAGCCTGGAACTCTTAGCCCTCATGTCTCTGCCTTGAAGGTCCTGAGATGACAGGAGTGTGCCACCGTGCCTGGTTCAAAGTGCATGACTTTAGAAAGTCTTTAACCAGAAATAGTGACACGGGGATGCGGTCCCAGTTACTTGTGAGACTGTGGTGGGAAGTTCATATAAACTTAGATAGTCAAGACCAGACACTCAACGGGCAATCTAGTGAAACCCAAACTCCATGTAAATATTAAATAAGTAAGCACATGAAAATGGTGTCACAACAAATAATGAAAAAAAGCTCATTTTAGATTCAAACACAAAAATAGGCTAAATGTGAAATAATAGAAAATATATGGCAAATAAATAGTAACCAAACAAGAGCTGGGGTAGCTTTGTTAACACCAAACAATGTGAGCCTTAAGTCAAAATCTGTTACAAAATAAAGAAGGATATCAAGTATTAATAAAAAGATCAACATTGCAATTATAAACATATATTCACCAAATATCAGAATCCCAAAGAAGGAAGCAAACGTCAACAAAACTGGAGGGAGGAACAGTTCGGTACTGGCTCTGCAGTTACAGTGGGAATCTTTGACAGACTTCTTTCAGAGAGAATGAAACTAGAGCAATGACATGGGCCCTTGAGCCACGCCCTAGGCCAAGGACACCAGGAGAAACAGACAGAATACCATTCCCACCAAGAGCCCAATACACATTCTCTCACTCACGCCCAGAGGCTTCTCTCGCAGGTGATTCTAGACTCTTGAATCTAGGGTAGCGGTTGTCAACCTGTGGGTTGCAGCTCCTTTCAGGGGATTGAAAGAACCTTTCATAGGGTCGCCTAAATACAGATGTTTTTACCTTATGATTCATAATAGTAGTGAAACTACAGTTAAAATCTTATGGGTAGAGTCATCACAGCATGAGGAATTGTACCAAAGAGTCGCAGCGTTCGGAGGTTGAGAGCCACTGGCCTAGAGCCTTCAAATCAATGGCTGAGATTAAGCATCAGAGATGGCAATACTGTAATTTAGATCTGCAATGAACCCCTAAAAGTCTCTGGGACCCATTTTATTGCTCTTGGGATGTTGTGGAAACTTTAAAGGGTAGATGTAATGGAAGGTTTTGAGGCATGGGGGCAATGTCCTCAGAGAGATAGTAGAACTCTGTCCGGCCTTTTCCTGTTCTGGTCTTATTTTTATTTCCTGGCCAGGAGCTTGGGCTGTTTGTTCTATCATGACCTCCCTGAAACGATGTGCTTTCTACACACAGGTCCAAAACTGCTTACGGATTGAGACCTCCAAAACGGGGAGCCCAAGTAAACCTTTTCTCTTTTTAAGACGATTTCTCAAAGTATTTTGTTACAGTAACGGAATGCCAACTACCGCAGGGAAGATGCAGTGAAGTTAAGTAAGACAGAGGAGTGCCTTTGAGCGAAACTGGGGGTTGGGGTGTGGTCTGAAGGACGAAGTAGAGTAAACTCAACTCTGAAGTCTTCACTGAGGGTCATGCTGGCCTAAGAAAAGGGCCTTTAGAAGGAAAACCAACAGCTTCAATCTTGCTTTTTTAAAAAATGTGGATGTCATCCTAAAAGCTCCAGGGACATCCTACAAGCATCTAAATGATTTACAAAGGAGTGGACAAGAAGGCAGAGTATGGGACAGCGGTCTTCAGGCCTTATGTTCACTCGTGGAGGCCGTGCGGCCAACAGTGTCCTTAATCCAGCTGCACAGGCTTAAATGCACGGGAACAGGGTCTTGTAGGGCACAGTAACTCTTGTGTTTGTCTCTTCCCTAAGATTCCTGCATGCAGCGGCTCACTAGAAAAGATTCAGTTAAAAGGGCTGAGTGGGCCAGGGTCTGTGGCTCAGTTGGTACAGTACTTGCCTAGCATGCAGGAGGCCCTGAGTTCTAGCCCCGGCTCCACGTAAACTAGCATAGCCTCCCATGACTACTTCCAGCTCTCAGCTGGAGGCCAGGGAGTCAGAGCTCAAAGGCACTCTTGGATACATAGGGAGTTCAAAGCTAGGCTGGGCCTGCAGGAGGCCTGTCAATAAAACTAAAAAGCTAGAGACAGCTCTGGTTCAGCTTGGGATGTCACCATGAAGGACTTTATGAGGCTGACCACACAGCTCTGCTCTGTAGGGCATCTACCCCCTTGGGGCATTCGTTCAGGATAATATGACCTCTCTCTCTCTCTCTCTCTCTCTCTCTCTCTCTCTCTCTCTCTCTCTCTCTCTCTCTCTCCCCCCCCTCCCTCTCTCTCCCACCCCCTCTTCTATTTTTCTTTCTTTGCTTCTTTTTCTTCTTCTTCTGTTTGTTTGTTTGTTTTTCAAAACAGGGTTTCTCTGTGTAGCCTTGGCTGTTCAGGACTCACTTTGTAGACCAGGCTGGCCTCCAACTCACAGCGATCTGCCCTACCTCTGCCTCCCGAGTGCTGGGATTAAAGGCGTGTGCCACCCCGCCCAGCAACTTGTTTTTGTTTTTTAAGACAGGGTTTCTTTATGTAGCTTTGGCTGTCCTGAAACTTACTATGCAGCGGGCTGGCCTCCAACTCACAGAAATTCACCTGCCTCTGCCTGCCAAGTACTGGGATTAAAGGTGTGCACCACTGTGCCTGGCCTTCTATTTCTTATAGCCACTCCAATATTTACTGGGAATTTCTCACCTCTGTCTTGTGCTAAATCTTCACCTGACAGGTAATTACCAGCTCTGGGCTATGGGTGAGATGGCTCCACCTCCATAGGGGAAATAGCTGAAAAGACCTTGCTGTGGCTAAGCCTTCCCAATTCTTTCTCACAGGTCTGCTGAACTCTCTGTGAGAGGTCTCACGTGTGTGCAACCAGGTCCTGGGTGTGAGGCCAGGCTAGGCTGGAATCTCATGTAGCTTTTTTGGGGGTAGGGCAGGGGTTCGAGACAGGGTTTCTCTGTGTAGCCTTGGTTGTCCTGGAACTCACTAAGTAGACCAAGCAGGCCTAGAACTCACAGAGATCCATATGCCTCTGCATCCTACATGCTAGGATTAAAGGTGTGTGCCCCCACGCCCAGCACTCCTGCCAGCTAATGATCAGAAAGACAAACTTGGTTTCTGTGTAAAAGGTGGAGATTTAGAAGGCCCACCTCACAAGAGGAATGCAGGGAAATACACATCCTCCTACAATGTAACCTCTTGGAGGAGTCCAGGCAACAGTGGCTTCCCCACTCATCCTGCAGGAACATACATTAGGCAAACATTTCCACACTGGAGACTTCACTTCCCTTTTCAAGAATTTAAGAATGGGCTGACAAGATGGTGGGGAGAGATGCTTGCTGCCAAACCCAGCACCCTGACTTCCACCAGAACCCACATAGCTCAAGAGAAATGACTCCTACAAATTGTCCTCTGATTTCCATACTCTTACTGTGGCATGCGCCCCTCCTCAAGTAAACAATCAATACATGTTTGTTAAAAAGGGGGGGTGGCTGGAGAGATGGCTCAGCGGTTAAGAGCACTGACTGCTCATCCAGAGGTCCTGAGTTCAATTCCCAGCAACCACATGGTGGCTCACAACCATCTGTAATGTGATCTAATGCCCTCTTCTGTCATGCAGGCAAGCACTGTATACATAATAAATAAATAAATCTTGAAAAAATATTTTTAAAAAAGGGGGTGGGGGAGGGGTAAACTAGTCTAAGAACTGAACAATGAGTGGAAACTGAAAACCAAAAGTAAAAAGAATTTAAGAATGAGGCCAGGTGCAGTGTCCTAGCTAGAAAGAAAAGCTCAGACAAACCTAAACTGGTAGCAGCTGTTAATTAGCAACTTGGCCCGTATGTTTATTGTGTTTAGGTTTAATTTTTGGTATAGGTGTGTAAAGAGAAACATAAATGTTTTCATGACATCACCTTCTAAGAATCACTGTTCCACTAGACTCAGATGAAAAAGATAATTGTTTGTTTTTATAGCTCTAGTTCTTCTGTTATCTTCGTTGTCCTGCTCCTAGGGAGTGTTGGCCCCTCCTACTTTCACATCATTGGCCAGTTCTGTTGGGAGACAAGATTGCTAACAGGTAAATCTGCCCAGAGAAGGAAGGGGAAAAAAAAAATGAAAAGAACACTTCGCCTTCTTCTTCCTCTTCCCTCCCCACTCCTCCTCCTCCTCTTTTTTTTTTTTTTTTTTTTTTGTTTT
Source organism: Acomys minous (assembly GCF_964271855.1). Classification (NCBI taxonomy): domain Eukaryota; kingdom Metazoa; phylum Chordata; class Mammalia; order Rodentia; family Muridae; genus Acomys; species Acomys minous. The sequence continues at coordinate 142,601,321 of NC_140484.1, read as the reverse complement.
GTTTTGTTTTGTTTTAATACAGGGTCTCATGTAGCCCAGGCTGGCCTCAGACTCATTGTATGACTTTGAACCTTTGACCCTCCTCCACCACCTGTCGAATGTTGGGATTATGGTTCTGAACCACTATGCTTTTTTTTTTACATAACCCTGAAGATCAAACTCAGGCAGGCAACTCTTCCAGGAGAGCTACACCCCATCCCTTTCCTGTCATGCAAACTCCTCTAAGCAAAGGCTTTTTTCCTTGTTGTTGTGGCTCTGGAGCAAAGCCAGGGACTTGAACATTTACACAAGAACTCTACCACCAAGATGCACCCCAGCCCCATAAACACCTCCACCGGTTAGGACAGTGATGTTCATGAGGCCCTGATTTTGAGACCACATGAATTAATAAATTTTAATGAAACTATTTTTAACAACAAAAAAACAAAGCAATATCTAATGACGTATACAATAAAACAGGTACTCTTGTGCATGTTTAATTAGGATAAATAGTTTGAAAGGAGCGGGGCAATGAGCATAAGCTTATGAACGTGACTGCTCTTTAATGCGAGGATTCTCTTCCTGAGAATCTTTTGGGGTGAGCAGGAAGGGAGTCTCCACCGCAGATGCATCGAGTTACGTTACAACAGTTAGAGTGGAGGTTAATAACGTGAGGTGTCAAGAAACACTGAAGCTCTTACCAGGTGGATGGATCTTCTCCTGAGTGTTGGCTGTGGTATAGGGGCCGAAGCAGGCACACAACCTTATCAAAATTATGTGCAACAACAGAGCAAAATGGGAAAGCTTCAAAATGCACACAAAGCCCTGAAGGGAACTTCGGCAAATTTTGGCAGTGACAGGCTTTTTGTGATAAGAGACTGGGTGTGCCTTTTCTTTCTTTCCCAAATTCATGTCGTGTTCAGGTTTTTCATCAAGATTGTGCTTTGCAGCTGGGCAGTGGTGGCGCACGCCTTTAATCCCAGCACTCGGGAGGCAGAGGCAGGCGGATCACTGTGAGTTCAAGGCCAGCCTGGTCTACAGAGTGAGTCCAGGACAGCCAAGGCTACACAGAGAGAGACCTTGTCTTGAAAACAACAACAACAACAACAACAACAACAAATTATGCTATGTAGCTTTTCTAAGAAAGAAAAAAGTAATGACGATAATAACCAGCTTTAAAAAAAAAAAAACATTTATTATGTGTGTGTGTGCGCGTTCACGGGTGCATGACAAGGCATCCCTGTGGAGATCAGAGGACAACTTCAGGACTCAGTTCTCACGTTCCACCACGTGAGCCCTGGGGATCAAACTCAGGCTGTCAGGCTTGGTGGCAAGCGGCTTTTACCGGTGAAGCCACCACCTCATGGGCCTAAGAGCCGCACTTTACAGAAGGAAGAAAGCATGGTGAGGGCGCGTGGGTCATGGGCATGGACAAGCACAGCAAATGGGATGCGTGGGGACAATTGCTCAGAGCATCATCCTAACTCCAGAAGAAAGATGGGGCAGGCTGGGTAGCAGCCTAATGACATTGTCTCCATACACTCGCTGGACCTCCATGGGGCCTGGAAACAAACAGAGAACCAGATCCCCTGTCCCAAGGCCAGGGACGCCAATGTTGTCTCACCCCTAATGTCATGAGAACTGTCCACATGCAGAAAAATGGGCTGCACTCAGCATCCGAGCCCACGTCCACGCTTGTGACAAGAACTTTTCACAAAATCAACTATCGCGCCTCCTCCTGCTCCCAATCCTCTTTTCTCCTGCTCTCACAGAGAGAGCCTTTTAGGAATAGAACTGGTTGGAATGAAAGAAAAAAGCAACAGACTGGACTGTCCTTTGTTATAAGCAAAGCCGCCAGTTGCCGGTTGCCAGAAGAGTTTTAAGTAGGGAAACACTTTCAGGTGCTAGGGACGAGGGATGTTCTCAAAGCCCTGCAGGCCCCTCCTCCTGTGATGTGGCATGTTTGCTTTGCAGGTTTCAGGCATATTTGCTGACGTCAGCTACCCATCAAAGTTTAAAATAATAATAGTGAAAAGGAAAACAGCTCCTTTCTGCCAGGCAGCCACGCTCTGCCAACTTCTATGTTCTTTCTGAGCTAATAAACATCCAAGAACCACCTCCCCTACAACCCTAAGGGGAAAGGGGGGGGGGGGAAGCACAATAATTTAAAAAACCACCAGGTCAGCCCATTGCCAGCACAAACCATTCAGACAGGTGGCATTTGTCACAGTCTAATGAGGACTTTACCTCTGCCTCAAAAGGAAGGCTGTCGTTAAGCTTTGTGTTTACCGAATCACATGACTATCTGAGGACAGGGAGTTTCTTTTGGTCCCTACCTCATTTAAGTGATGCCATGGGGCCACGTGTGTGAATGTTTTCTGCATCAGATGAAACTAAGCAACAACAACAACAACAACAACAAAACTGCACCAAATAAGGTCTTTCAAAAAGTATTAATTAAGAATATCAACTTTTCACTTTGACTTTACTTGAAAACCTGAGACCGGTCGCATGTGTTCTAATTCCACAGCAGCAGCAGGGTTGGGACAGTCCGGGAAGGAGACCCTCCAGCAGTGGGTGATTCAGGGGCTCAGGAGGACATGCTCTTGCTGGGGGACACTCAGACAGCTGATCTCGCAAGGAAAGAAACAGCTATGAACCCCAAGGCCTCTGCTGTGGGAACTGGAGGCCAGCCCCTTGCTAGCTCAGTTGATAGCAGCCTTCTGTACCTCACTGGCAGCACACACACCCCATTGTTAATGCCTCCTTCGCACAGATTAGATCCACACTCCTCAGAAAATACTGAGCTCCACAGGGAAATGGACCAGCGGCCCCCTTCCACTGGCCCAACAGCTAACGACAACTGATAAGTTTTAATTGAAATACCGGGAACAATTACATTGAACGCCCCCCAGCACTATCACCAGCTCCAGGAGACAATGCCACTCTTATATCTCCCCTGCCACTCGCAAAGCCCTCCCCTCACCCCCCAGCCAGGGGGCGGGAGCAACTCAAGTTCTTAACTCACTTTCAAGTGCTTTTACCATGGCTCCTTACTATGGTTAATCTATTTGTTTACCCACAGTGGCCTATGGGATTGCTCCCCGCCCTGGCTCTTTGGGGGAGGGGGAGGGAGGCCCTAGCTAGTAACCCCTGACGTTTGCACTTGAAGTTAATTGGCACTTGCAGTTTACTTGAACCAGAACCCCTCTCTCCAGCCAAAGAAACTGAAGCTGCACTTGGGTCTGGCTAACAGGCATGAAAGTCATGGCTGGTTTTGCTCACAGGGCTGGATTTAACAGCTAAACACTATGCAGAGATCTTTGCTTTCAAGATGTAGTTGACACGAGATGTTCTTTAGAACGGCAAAGCGGGCTGTGCTTCATTCTGCAGCTACCCCCCCCCCCTTTTTCTTTTTTCTTAACTTGTAATTGAGTCAATGAACAGGCATCATGAACTAAGCAGACAGCCCTCCTGCCTCTGCAGAAACACCCCAACGAGCCAGATTACATTTATATCCTAGATTGTGTGTGCCAGGATTTTATCATTCCAAGTGCTACGTTGGGGGGGGGGGGGGGGTTGCAGCTTTTAACACATTGTAGGTAGTAGAGAGACGCTTAGCCTTACGTTTCAATGCAGTTTGGCTTTTGGCAGAAATAAAAGGCAAACGATTTAGCAGACGGGTAATTCGCAAACCTGAAGCAATGTAAACAGCCAGGATTTTATGCCTATGGGTTTTTTTTTTTTTATCAAAGATGTTAAGCAAGGCAGGGACCAACACTAGTGCGTCCTCTTTGGCTAGTTTTAACACGTTTCCAGTCACAATTAACATTCAAAGAATTTCCTTTTCATCCAAGTGTTTTCTTTTAACAGCACTTTATGCCACAGACCATAGTTTTAGCTGTCATCAGTCCTTCCCATACAGAGGAGTGGTAAAAATGTCCATAATCTTTTTCCTTTCCGCTCCCTCTCCTAGTTTTGAAAATGGGCTTGGACCTCGTCGATTTACCTAATGTGTTTTTAAAAATAGGGGGGTGGGGGGTGGGTTTCTCACCTCCTGACTCCTTTTCCCTCTAAAGCATAGGAAGTTTAGGGCTTCCTTGTCCACGACCCTCCCCTACACTCACTCTGAATCAGAGGAGCACACTGCCTAGCAGGCGTCCCCTCCATACTCCAGACCCGTCTGTGGGAACTCTGAGCTCACAGCTCACCCCCACGGCCTCAATTCGTGTCCCTGAGCAGGCTGGGCCAGTGCATGCTGTAACTGTCTAGGCTCACTCCCTACCACTTTTCTACACGAGGGATTCGCCCACGGGAGGTACCGAGTCCGAGTCTTGGCTATGCATGGAGCTCAGCCCGGTATCTGAGTCCTCGTCGTTGCCGGGGCAGCTCTTAGCTAGTCCCCGGGCCTGGTCTACCCACATTTCTGCACAGGTCTGGGGCTGAGGTTCCCGAGGGGGCCCACCGGAACCCAGAGCCCCATCATGCACCACTGTCTGCTCAAACGTGCGCAAAGTCTGCAGAAGGCCCTGCAGCTCGCGCTCCTTAATGTCCCTCTGCTGCTGGCTGTAATCCAAGTCCGCCTTGACGGCCTCCAGGTCTGTGCTGAGCCTCAGCCCGATGTAAAGGCTGGTGCTGAGCTGCGTCCTGACCCGCTCCTGCTCCAACAGCAGCTCGCCATCTGGACCGCCGTCGGGCTCCGGGGGCTCCTCTCTTGCCGCCAGTTCTTCATTGCGCCGCTGCATCCACCGCTGGTTCAGTTCCTCCTGGATCTCGGCGGACAGGCGCTCCAGCAACTCCTCCTGCTGGGAGCGCTCCTCCTGCAGCCTCACCAAGTCGTCGCAGCGCCGGGCTAGCTCCTCTAGCGCGGCCGCCTGCACCTCGCCGTCCAAAGGTGTCGTCGCCTCCGTCCCCTTCTCCGCCAGCGTCGCATCCTCGGGCTCCTCTTCAGGAGCTGGCCCGTCGAAGTCGATGCCGGCCCCCACCAGATACGTATCCTGCACGTAGTTGACTCCGTGTCTCCGCATGCGGTCTAGGTGCACCTTGGCCTCGTAGCGATCTATCTCGCGGTCCAGTTCCCGGAGCCGCTGCACCTGTTGGCGGATAGTGTGGTCCTGAGACAGCACCAGATGCACCAGCGTCTCCATGCGCTCCACCGACGCGCTCTCGTGGGCCCGAGGAGGCGACGAGCAGGAGGAGGTAGTGGACGACGACGTGGACGAACAAGGCGATGGTGGCTGCTGCTGGCGCCTCCGGTTGAGCTTGGCCAGCTTGCGGAAGGCCTTGCGTACCACCCGCCGCTGCTTCTCCTGGGTCAAGGCCAGGCTGGGCCGCGCCGGGGCTCCCCGGGCCGGGCAGGGGCGCTCACGGCTGAGCACTACCCGCGCCTCCGCGCTGCGCGGCCCGGCGTTGGGCAGCGACGCCTCGCTGCGTACTAGCACGAAGCGCACATTCTCCTGCTCTTCGCCCCAGGCAGTCCAGAGGCGCAAGATTCGCGTCTTGTTGGGCAGGATGCGCTCAAAGCCGCGCCACTTCTCCACGATGCAATAGCAGTGCGGGGGCCCACATAGCATGCCCTGGGGCATCGTGTCGTCGTCGTCCTCGTCGTTTTCATCCGGGGGCTCTGGCAACTCCAACTGGCCGGAGGGGTCCTCCGCGATCCCCCGTCGCTGGCCCCGCCGCTGCCTGCGGCGCCGCCGGCAGCCGTCCTCCAAAAGCACTCGCACCACGTCCGAGCAGGTGGTGCGGCGGGAGAGGCCGGACACGAGCTTCTCCTCCTGGCAGATCCACACCGATATCTTCTTCTCGGAAAGATCCATGGCGCAACTGGGAGGCGAGGGACAGATCCGGCTGTGTGCTACTGGGGCGGCAGGGCCAGCGCGGGCAACCTGGCAGCTCCCGAACAGAAGAAGAATCCGCGACCCGCTCTCCGGCCTCACTAGCCTTTCTCCCCGACTGTGTACTGAACTCAGGCGGCGGCTCCGGCAGCAGCGGCTACTTTGGGCTGGCTTGGACCGCGGGCTCTCTCGAGGCAGGGTGCCGGGGTTTGTGTTCCAGCGGCTCTGGCATTGCCCGCGGTGCCCGAGGCCTCCGGGTTTTGCTCCTCCCCACCTGGCTCCACCTCTTCCCGCCCCCAGCGCCCTGAGTTGCAGCGGAGAGCACCGCGGGCGCGGCACCCAGACTCGCCCCTCCCAGTCCCGCCGCCGGGTCTGCCCCTGGCTCCGGTTACTGGAGTCCAATAAAGAGTTTTATCCACTCCAAGCAATGGACTCCGGAACTTCTCTGCCACAAGGCCTGGAGCCCGCACCTCACTAGGTATCTGCTCCGAGCCTCCCTAGGTTCGGCTTCTCCTTGCCTTGTGTCTAGAGCTGCTTGGAAACACCTTCCTTGTTTTCCAGTTCCCCCAATCCTCCAGATGCGCGTGGTCTTGGTCCATCAGGACAGCGCCCTCTTTGTACAGGCGGGGAAACTGAGGCATCAAACAGTTTCTAGTCGAGATGTTGTGATCCACTACCTAAGCAGCTTAGATGTGTAATCGCTGCCTCTTAAGACTTCCACTCTTCCCCAACTACAACCGGGTCCATGCACTGACGTGCAATGACCTGAGGGTGGTGCCCAATTCCCCACAGCTGAGAGCTGACGATTCCCGCCTCGCTCCTCCACTTCCCACAGCCTTCTTGACAGAAGGGGTCCAAATTCCAGGGGGCCCAAATCTAAATTGTTCACAGGTCCTAATTCCAAAGGGGAAACTGAGCCGAGCGTGGTGGCGCACGCCTTTAATCCCAGCACTTGGGAGGCAGAGGCAGGAGGATGGCTGTGAGTTCGAGGCCAGCCTGGTCTACAAAGTGAGTCTAGGACAGCCAAGACTACACAAAGAAACCCTGTCTCGAAAAAAACCAAACCAACCAAACAAAAAACCAATGGGGAAACTGAGGCTGTTACTATAACTGTTTCTGTTATTTTCTGGCATCTAGATGTGTTCGGAAAAGCTCAAAGTCAAGTATCAGAGCACAAATCCAAAGCCACAACACGAAGCTCAAAGCCCTCTCAGTGCAAGGCTTTCTCTGAGCTTGTTCTGGGAGGCTCCATCTGAGCAGTGAGGAGATCTCACTGCCCTGTCTAAAGACCTTGGACAGCTCATTATTTCTTGTAAAGTACTTTTGTCGATTGACTGATTCCTCCCTGGAACATTTGCTGAGTTCCCACTGTGCTCTAAGTCCAGGGCAAGGGATGTGATGATGAGCAAATCTCCTGGCCTGCCAGGAGCTCACCGGAGCTCAATAAACATTTCCAGCACCAGGCCTTGCGTGTTCTGACCAGGGAAGTCACCGTGCGTTAAGGGAACACACCTGGATGCTGCACAGAGGCATAGACCTCATCTGGGAGAGTCCGAAAAGACTTCCCATCAGGGGTACCACTGAGCAACACAAAAAAGAGCCATTTGAAAGAGATGGGAGGGGCAGGGGTAAACACATGACAGAAAGCATCAATATGCAGACTCAAAAAAAAAAAATCAAGAGAGCATGGCAGTCACTGGCTATAAAGAGTTAAGTGAAGAAGTTTCTGATAAGGATGAACTAACAAGAGCCAGGTCAAGAAGGCTCTCATGCTATGCTTTTGAGCATATTGAAAGCATGGTGTAAATGCTGGGTGCTCACAGTGGATGCTTTTACCTACTGTGACCTTAAGAAAAATATGCAATATCTCTGAATCGTATCTGTGAAATGGTGATAATTTTTAAAAGTAATTGCTGTAAGGATAAAATGGCAAGTCCTGGTAAGTCTATAGCAGAAGTTTTTATTGAAAGGTTAGAAACTCTGGAGGTATATGGTTTTTCACTGCTATAAAAATGGATTACCATGAACTTGGTAGCTGAGAGCAACACCCACACATGGTTTCACTTTTCTGAAGGTCACGGCTTGTACTTGGCTTGCTTGCTCAGAGTTCCAGGCTAACGGTAGTGTGTTTCGACTAGGCAGGGTTCAGGATGGAGAGGGAAGCCACTTCGAACCCGCTCAGGTGTGTTTCCAGAAGCCACTTCCCTCCCGCTGAAGCTCTGAAGTCCCCAGCCTCTTCTCAGTGTTTGCCCCATTTAAAGCTGTAGTGGCAAGTCAGAACACCCCCCATCCCACAAACACCCCCCCCCCATCCTCTTGGCATCTAATCCTCCAGGCATCATCCTTTGCTAGCTATGAGAGAAAATTCTGCTTGTAAAAGGCTGGCGTCATCAGGCAGGCCCACCTGGTGGAGAAACTCTCTATATTAAGGTTGACTGATTAGTCACTGCGCGGGCTAGATTTATGTCAACTTGACACAAGATAAAGTCATCAGAGAGGAAGGAGCCTCAATGGAGAAAATGCCTCCATGAGACTGGGTTGTAGGCAAGCTTGTAGGGCATTTTCTTAATTAGCGGTTGATAAGGGAGTGCCTGGCCCATGATGGGTGGAGCCATTGCTGGGCAGGTGATCCTGGGTTCTAACAGAAAGCAGGCTGAGCAAGCAAGCAGCACCCCTCCATGGCCTCTGAGAGGCTGCTGCCCTGCTTGACTTCCTGTCCTCACTGTTTTTGATGGTGAGCTTAATATGGGACTGGAAGTGAACTAACCCTTTCCTCCCAGGTTGCTTTAGTCATGGTGTTTCATCACAGCTATAGTGACCCTAACTGAAACGGTGGCCTTTAACTATTTCTGCATGGTGACTTTGTGGGATGTAACCATCCCCAGAGCAATGACAGGAGTGGAGGAAGCAGGGAGTCATGAGGTCAGCTTGAGATTCCTCCCACCCCCACAATGGAGTTTAACAACATGACCGAGCTTCACTTTTGAACCATCACACTGTATGGGGGCCACAGGGTGGGGAGAGGTGGAGTGTCAGGCTAGAAGGCCACTCAGCCAGGCGGTGCTGGAGCAGGCAAAGGCGGGTGGATCTCTGTGAGTTCGAGGCCAGCCCGGTCTACAGAGTGAGTTCCAAGATAAAGAAAGCCTGTCTCAAACAAACAGCAAACAAACAAAATCCCACTCATGAAAAGAAGAGTTGATGGGCTACATTGCTTCTAGAGAAAAGGATGAAGGAGACATGTGTGTGGTCATTTAGCAGTGTTCCAGCGGGTTCTGGAGGTAACCCCCAATAATAAAGGAATAAAACAAACTCTCCTGTCCTCTCACTCAGCAGAAGTGGGTATGAAGAGAAAAGGGCTCCCACCCACTAAGCGGATAAGCGGTTCTTCGGCAGCCACCAGCTAACTGCCTTCAAACTCAATTTCATTCTGACACTGTCCGCCTTGAGAGCTCAGTACCTAAGGCTGACCCCTACCCTACCCCAAATGACAGCCTCAAGCCCAGGCTTGAATCGAGGGTCAGATGGAGAGGTGCAGGGCAAGCTGTAGTGGGGTGGGGTGCTTCCATGCCACCTTCCAGGTACCTCCATGTATTCAACTGTGCAAAATTCTCCAATCCAATCATTTGGGGGAAGGCCTATCACCAGATAGGCAAGATGGTTGAAAGCATTGGCCATGATGGCCAACCTAACCTTCATTCTGTCTTCCATCCAAGGGGCGTGAGCCCTCCTAGTCTGGCTGGCTGCTCTGGCAACCATCCCTCCCATCCAGTATTTACTCGAAGAGACATCCCAAAACACTGTCTCAAGCATGCTTGCAAGGGCTCCCCGAAAAACAAAAGCTTGTCTATCACCGCCATCACTCTGGAGATTCTTTCAAGGACCAAGGACAAAAGAACAAATGTCTGCCCCCCAAAATGCCCTTCTTGCTCTAAATCATTTAGGAAATTACAAAGACTGCAATGGCTTCACGCCAGGAGCTGGTGATCGAGAGGGAAGATGTGCAGTCACGAACTGCATAATGACGTTCCTGCCAAGGACAGACCTCATATCGGGTGGTGTTCACATGACAACAGAATGGGGGAGCTGGAGGCTTCCTGTTGCCCAGGGATGCTGTAGCCACCCTCGTATGATCACACGCTACCTGGGTCATGCGTGCCGATGTAAACAAGTCTGCCATGCTGCCAATGCTATAAAAGCAAAACACAGACAGTTACTGTCGGATAATGGAAATTAATGAGTGTGTTTGCTTTGTGTTTATGGTTTGTGTTCTTAGTATACTGCACTCATGAGTGTTATTTTAGAGTGAACTTGTGCTTAGAAAAACACGCTTGGCTGCAGAACAGCTCCGCACTGTCCTGTGCAGGCCGCAGTTCAGACATGTGTTTACGGCAACACTTCACTGCAAGGCTTTCGCCTATGCTTGATTTTATCTTGTGTTGTTTTTGTCTCTCATGATTCTAGCAGCCATAGGAGCGTGTGTGTGTGTGTGTGTGTGTGTGTGTGTGTGTGTCTGTGTCTGTGTGTGTCATCCGCTATACCATCTAGGTTTGTGTGAATATTCTCTGCAGTGTTTGCACAATGACAGATTCACCTACTGCATTTCTCAGAATTTATCCCTTCCTCCTGTTGTCCAGCAACGGAAAACTGTACGTCATATGGCCTGGAGAGATGACTCTGTAATTAAGAGTGCTTACCACTCCATCCCAGAACCAGCACTCTATTCGGTCCCCAGCACCCACATAGTGACTCAAAACATCTCTAACTCCCACTTTAGGGAATCTGACCATAATGTCACAATAGCCAGGAAGTCCCCATCTCCTGATCTGAGTAAAGCGTGAGAATCATCTTTATGGAGTTGATGCTACATTGGAACAAAACAACGTACAAAACATAAAATACTTAGCAGGTTGATTATTGTCAACTTCGCTGGGTTTGGAAGCACCTAAAAAAGACACATCTCTTGGCACATCTGTGAGGGTGCTGCTAATAGGTAACTCAGGGGAGCGACTCACCTGATTGCGGGAGCACCATCGCATGGACTGGGGTCCCAGGATAAAAGGTACCTAACAAAGGATAAATAAGACACAGCACAAAGCGTACACAAGGGGCACTTTCTGTTTTTGTAGCACATTAATGGAGACCACGGGAATACCCACCCATTAAGGGATGACTCCACAGACAGGAAGTTGCCCCCAGCTCTGAAGGTTTGCAGCAATTAAATCTGGTAAAGTAGATTTATTTGTCTAGGCAACAATGAATCTCCAACATGTACTGGCCAGTACAAAATGCCAGTTTCAGAAGGATTCTTGTCAGAGGATCTTGCTTGTATTTTAGAAGACATACACGGAATACAGATGCAGATGCATAAAATTGCTCTGTGTGTTTTCCGGGAGTCCAGACACCTGTATGGACATGCATAGAGAACAGTCCTAAGGAACAGTCAGCTCAAAGCAGTGACTCCTTGGGGGGGGGGGGATCAAATGTCACGTCATAATGATTTTATATGAATTTACTCATCTGTTAACTATTCGGTCACAATGAATAATTTGTTTGCTTCCTTGCTTGCTCCAGGCAGGGTCTCACTCTGTAGCCCAGGGCTGGCCTTGAACTTGAAGTAATCCTACTGCCTCAGCCTCCTGAGTGTTGTTATTTACAGGCATGTGCCACCACACACATCTCTGTAGTGTGTAACTCTCAGAAGTGAAGATGCTAGAGTTGGCACCCCTGCCGGTTCTCCTGCAGGCCCCTCCCTAGCCCGCCTATGTCTCCTCTCTGTGGTCCCAGCCACTACGCAGCTGTGTCTGCTGTGTCCACAGGGAGCATTTTACGTAGCTTCTGACTTTGTGCCAATGCTTGTGAGAATAATGGCGCTCCTGGTAGAGGGATGGAAGGCAGCATGAGTCCCACAGCGTGTGCTCTACACAGCTTCATTCGCCTCTCTCCAGGGACACTTTCCAAATACTTCTCAGTTCTCAGAGGGGTGGCAGAGGCCTCTTTTAAATTCCCACGTTGGCTCTCAAAGGTGGCACGTCATTCGAGCCTGTGGGAGTTTTGTCAGTGGTTTACCTTTCTAAGACCTATGAGAGGTAAGGCATAGCTCTTTTACCATGAGAAAATTGGGGCCAGAGGGGAGGGGTTGGCTAGTTTCCCAGCTCACATGGCTCTGTGGACGGTGGCATTTTTCTGGAACTTTCTACTTTTCCAATCTGTCAGTCAAGGTTCACAGCAGTCCGGAAAACCCCAAACAGGAACTTCCAACCTTAATTATGTTGAACCACACAAAAACGTGACTGGATTTTATTGACTGAATCAGCTTCTTGTAATGATTAGCTCCAGAAAATAATTTGGCAAACTGTGTTTACAGAAAGTTGTGGCTCCTCTCAGGCTTGGTGGAGGAAGCTGAACACGACCACCCGTATACACCTTATGGACAAGCCCCTTCCGTAACACAGTTGAGCCCAGAGCTGGGGCTATTATCCTGGGGACAGATGCTTCTTAAAGTGAGGGAGAACCTGGCCCTGTGCTTTTAAAAATGTAGTTTACTGGACTCTATTCATGGGAATCCTTGTCTGTAAACCCAGGAGTCTGTTTTTAAGATGGTCTTCTCTGATGGTTATTATTTACAAAGTCAATATTATTTTAAAACATTATTATCGTTATTATGGTGTGTGTGTGTGTGTGTGTGTGTGTGAGAGAGAGAGAGAGAGAGAGAGAGAGAGAGAGAGAGAGAGAGAGAGAGAGAGAGAGGAGAGAGAGAGATTGTCTGAGTTTGGGCACATACCTGCCACAGCACACATGTAAAGGTCAGAGGACAACTTTTGAAAGTCTGCATTTGCCTTCTACAATGGGTCCCAGGGATCGAACTCAGGTAGTCAGGGCTTGTCAGGCTTGCATGCTTTTTGTTGGGTTTTTGGTTTGTTTGTTTTTGTTTCTTGGGTTGTTTGTTTGTTTGTTTGTTTTGAGACAGGGTTTCTCTGTGTAGCCTCAGCTATCCTGGACTCACTTTGTAGACCAGACTGGTCTTGAATGCACAGCGATCCTCCTGCCTCTGCCTCCCAAGTGTTGGGAATAAAGGCGTGCGCCACCACACGCGGCCTGTTTTTGCCTTACGAGCCACCATCTGGCCTCTCCTGGTGATTCTTATGTACACTAACCTATGGGGACACATATGACACAGACACATGGGGATCTAAGAACTAGATGTAAAAACAATGAGAATTTGCTTTGGCCATTCTGGCCCCGTAGATGACAACGATACACATCTTTATACAAGGACATGGCAGGAGCATGTGGCAGGTTAGAAAAAGATCCCTCAGACAGGACGGAGAAAGCAGAGCTCAGCCAGGGTGGGAGGAGCTGTTTATCTACTCTCCTCTTGGGACCGGCGAATGGTTAGTGGACATCTGGGCTATGAGCTGAGAACATAGCAACGCTTAGGTATGGGACTCTAAAGCAACAGTCACTCCAGGGATGGGACAGACATTCTACAAGTGTGTAAGCATGCTTAGTCTTTGTTCCAAGCATAGGAGCCTGGCATCTGTTTGAGAGATCCTCTGGGAATTTACAGTACATACAGAGCAGAGCTGTCACCTATTCAAGGTTGGTGACATCACCCTTGAGGACTATGTCAAAGGGGGTTTTGTTTGATTAATTTTCATTATCTGTTGTTACCGAGTAATGAAAGGTGATACTATTAATGAGTGTGTGAACGAGACAGTGTCTTCAACGCCATATCTGAACCGTTCCCAGCTTTGTCAGGGTTGAATAGCCCTGACCCAAAGTGTGCCCTTTCTCCATTGTAGGGAACACTAGTCTTTCTCTCCAAGTGTCCCCGACACCAAATTATTGTGTATCAGCTGCTCGCTTCTCAGAGCACAGTATGAGGCCTGTGCTTGAGTTTCTGTTATTCTGTGTGGGCAGAATGCGAGCTTTCTTTCTGCAGTGAAGTTGATTGAGTTGAGAGGAGTTTCAATGCCATATTGATTGGCTTGGAAGTGTGGCTCTTTTAGAAGCTGGTACGAATTGCAAGGACTCTCGAGTCCATTTGAGGAACATTGTTTTGAAGAACTTAAATTGGACTGAGCGGAGCATTGGATGCAAATGACCGCTGAAATGCTGAAACCATCCTCACAAGATGTCCTCGTTTTCTCCACGGAGGAAGGCATGGAGGTATTTTCCGCCTGTCATCACATCCATCCGGCGAGAAGAAGAAGGAGGCTGTGGGTTAGATAAGAGATGGAGGTCACATCCGGCATCCCGGAGTTCTTTCCCCACTCGCTGAAGAGGCTTCTCTTTGTTTCGTTCCTGAAGCGCAGCGTTGTTTTCTTGGGCCATGCTCTGGGTTAAACCTGGGTTACACTGTGGATCCCTTACACTTGATCCCGTGATTGGGAGACCCACACAAATGCAAGCCTAGAACACAATCGGACCCCTATTAGCTGAAAGCTCCGTGAATAGCCCAGAAGCCACTCGATCTCACGGAAGCCCTGTGGGGTGGGCTTTCTCATTTGTACCAGCTAGGCTTCCAGATGAAATCAGCTGGATTGTCAGCCTGCGGGTGTTTGCTGCTTTCGAATACACCTTCTGAGAATTCTGCAAAACTATACATACTTTCAGATGTACTTCCTCCATAGGATAAAAAAAAAAAATTCTCTCTGAATAGGTATCTACCCAAACGGACTGATAGCAGGACCTCAGAAATGGTCGCACCCCATGTTCATCATCCACAATACTGTGAGGTCTACTGATATATCGATGAATAAATACCACTGCTATATACACATAATGAATTGTTGTAAGATTTAGGAACCTTGAGAACATCATGCCAAACAAAGCAAGGCAATTTATCAAAAAGACAGACGGGGGCCTGGAGAGATGGCTCAGAGGTTAAGAGCACTGGCTGCTCGTCCAAAGGTCCTGAGTTCAATTCCTAGCAACCACATGGTGGCTCACAACCATCTATAATGAGATCTGGTGCCCTCTTCTGGTGTACATGGAGCCAAAACACTGTGTATATATGATAAATAAATAAATTTTTATTTTTATTTTTTTAAAAAGACAGACTGTTCTAACTCTCCTTGTATAAGGTGCCCAGAATAATCAAGTTCATAGAGCCAGAGAATCCAGTGGTGTCCCAGGGCAGACGGAGGAAGTGTCGACCGAGGGCGGAGGGAGGAAGTGGGGAGCTCTCACATAGCTTCGCTTCTGCAGTAAGAAAACAGTTCTGGATTCTGACGGTGGTGACGGCTGCATAACACAGACGCATACTCAATGCCACTGAATTTCTCATTTAAAGCCACTTAGGACGCTCTCGTGGTTTGAATGAGATGCCCACCCTAATATCAGGCATTTGATTGTTTGTTTGGTTTTTTGTTGTTGTTGTTTTTCGAGAATACCACATTTCCCGCTGGTTGCGCTGTTTGGGGAGGCTTAGGAGGCGTGGCCTCGCTGGAGGAACTACGTCACTGGAGGCGGGCTTTGAGAGGATAAAGACCCAGTGGCGGTTCCAGTTCATCCTCTTCATGATCACGGTTCAAGACGGTTCAAGACGTGAGCCTCCAGCCTCGGCCCTAGCTGCCACAAGTGCTGCATGCTACCCTGGTGGTCTTTCACCCCTCTGGAAGTGTATGTCAGATAACAAACCCTTCGTCCACAAGTTACTTTGGTCATAGTTTTTTATCACAGCAATAGAAAAGTAACTGACACCAGGTGCTAAATGTTACGTATACTCCTCTACTTTTGAAAATAGTAACAAAGGGCTGAGAGGAAGCTTATCAATTAGGAATTCTTACAGCTGTTGTAGATGGCATGGGTCATCTGCACCCTCACTGGGTGGTTCACAGCCACCCATGACTCCGCAGGCACCTGGAAGCACACAAGACACATAAATTCACACAAACACACACACATATAATAAACCTTTAAAAGAAAATAATACATTTTTTCTTTTTAAAAATATTTATTTATTATGTATACAATGCTCTGCCTGCATGTAGGCCTGCACACCAGAAGAAGGCATCAGATCACATTATAGATGGTTGTGAGCCACCATGTGGTTGCTGGGAATTGAACTCAGGACCTATGGAAGAGTAGACAGTGCTCTTAACCACTGTGCCATCCCTCCATCCCATAACTTTTTTCTTAAAAAAAAAAAACTTCATATGCATGGATGTTTTGCCTGCATGTATGTATGAATGTATGTCTATACCATTTGCATGTAGTACACAAAAGCCAGAAGAAGGAGTCAAGAGTCCCTAGGAATGGAGTTACAGACTGTTGTGAGTTGCCATGTGGGTGCTGGGAATCGAACCTGTGTCCTCTGCAAGAGTAGCCAGTGCTTTTAACTGCTGAGTCATCTCTCCAGCCCCAAGTAATAATAGTTTTAAAAGACTTTATGCTCTATTTCTTATTAAGAGAGCCTCCAACTTTGTCAGTTGTCGGTGTTGTCCGTAGCTTCACTGCTCTCGGCTCCACCAGCGACTCAGGTAGGCAAGTGCACCTATTGTTACGCTTGATGACAGATGGCTGGGTACCAGCAACTCTGCATTGAGGAGCCTGTATGTCTCTCTGTTGACAAAGTGTATTCCTAGTCTCACCAAGATTGATGTTCCTTCTACTTCTCTAAGATGCTCACAGAAACCACAGCACACAGCCTGCCTGAGTACCTGGAAACTGCGGGCAGGACACACGCCATCCCAGCAGGTGTTTGCTTATTAATCAATAGTTTAAAAAAAAAAAGTGTGGTGGATTCAAAGGCTCTTCATCCTTGTACCCTGGAGCACTAGGTCCCTAAGCAGTGACGCGAAATGGAGCTAAGCCTTCATGTCTAAGTCAGCTATGAAGCTGCATTTGTGTTTGTATACACTGTACATTGTTTAAGCACGAGGTGGCTTCTGAGAGTCTCCTTGGCCGCTGTCATTACTGTAGGAAGCATACCTACACTGATCCCGAGTGGCACGGGCCAGTCACCCACTGTGGCCTTCAGAATCAGTCAGCAAAATAAACACAGGTACACGAAGTGGCTTGACACTGATTTGGGGGTTCAGAGGACACCTCTGGTGGGGTTTTAGGTTTTTGTTCCCAGAACAGGAAACTGAACAGAGAAACCTAGCTATAGCAAAAACAGAGACAGATTATTAAGAAAAGATATGCTTCCTGGGGAGGAAGCAGGCTGGAGCAAGGAAAAGGTTTAGTAGTTGAAAAAAACCATATGTTTTCCCACACATGCTATGTTACATGTAGCCCAGCTTGCAACTTCATGTGTCATGTGTCTCATTAGCATTTTCAATCACCCAGGGTGAGCAAGTTGGCATTGTAAGGAGCCACGACTCGCCTTCACACATACGAGCTGTGCTAAGAGCAATCACCCAGTGTTTTTTTTTTCTGTCCTTTCTCATTTGCATAATTCTCACAGCTGCATGACAGGAAGGAGATAGAAGCTCCCTGCCCATCAATAAAGACATTAGGTGAGTTTCAAACCTTGGTGCAAGGGTGGGTGCAATAGCACAGTGGCAGAGCACCTCTCTAGCATGCATGAGGTCCTGGGTTCAATCCCCAGTACTGCAAACAAAACAAAACAGAACAGTGCTTTTTCTTTGCACTGCTGGGGTTGGCCAATAGGTTTGCTGGAAGCCCAAATGACAGTGGCCTCCTGGATCTAGGACCGATGGCCTCTTCCAGGAAAGACACAAAGACTGGGGAGCTGTCTTCCAAGCCACCCACCGCACAGACACATCTAGCGGTTTCCTTGGAAGGAATGGTGTACCAGGCAATCTACTAGGGGAAAGGGGGGCATTTGTTTTTTAGTTTAAATGTGGGAAACTGGCCGTCCTCATTGTCTACCTTGAAAGTAATAAATCTGAGCAGCTGGCAGCTCAGGTCCAGAGCAAACCCTCATATGTGCAGTCCACGGGGGCTTTCCCACTTTCTTCTCCAGACCAGGGCTGACACTTAAACCCACAGCCCCACACTTAGTAATTGCTTGTTTAGAGAACCCTAGGTACCACCCAGGCCAATCTGAGAGCATAGTGTGGCTGCTGAAAAAGCAATATGAAATGGTCATTGTTTGGAGAGATGGTGATGTCAAAACGGTTCAAGTGACAGGTACGGGAAGAGGTGCTTTAGAGATGTGCCTCTTAGGCCAGTGACAGGTACACTGCAGGTTCCATGGTGATGTGTCTACAAAGATGGTGGTCCTTAAAGATATTCAGATGGAGGAGGCTGCTCACAAAACAAACAAACAAAAAAAAAAACACTCTATTTACCAGCGGACAAGGCTGATGCAATGGCTTAGTGGGTAAAAGCACTTGCCCCACAAGGCTGATGGTCTGAGTTCGATTCCCGAACCCAGAAAGGTAAAAGGAGAGAACTGATTCCATAAATATGTCCCCTGACCGCCAAATGTACACTTTGGGATGTGCATGTCTGTGTGGATGTGCACACACATGTTGATAATAAATAAATGAGGGCCTGGCTCAGAGGGTAAAGGCACTTGCCACAAAGCCTGGCAGCCTGAGTTTATCCCTGGAGCCCATGTGATGGAAAGAGAAAACTGACTTCCACAAGTTTTCCTCTGACCTTCACACTTGTGCTGTGTGGCACACTTGCCCATACACACACACACACACACACACACACACACACACACACACACAAACTAATTTAGTTTAAACATCTTTTTAAGTGAACAGGTGATTTAAATAAGCAAGGCAGAGTAAAGCACAGGTTCAGAAACTCGGGGCCCTGTTTGCTTTGTTTCTTCCTCTGTCTGCCGCATTCAGTGGCCTGGGGAGTCATTTGTGGTTGCAGAGGGCAAACAGGTTGACCCAGAGTCTAATTATAGTTGCATGCCTTAAGGCTGAGGGAAGCCTGCATGCAGATGATGAGTTTGCCCAGAGACAGAGGGCATCTTTCTGAGGGATGCTGAGGGGGTCTGGGAGACAAGGCAGGTGGAACTCACCACTGGGGCAGATGGTTGGCTTGGCTCATGATAGGAAGAAGGGACCATCTCTGTAAAGAGTAACAGTGGATTTGAAGACAGACTTTGGAGTACACAAGCTACATCTCCCAGCTCTTGCCGACAGTTACGTAGGCCCTGTGCTCCCGACTGACTGAGTCCTGGGATCACCCCGGAGTGTCTCAGTGCTTGGATCTTTTGCCTGATGTTTACATTCAATTGATCTGAAATGGAACCCAGAGATCAATATTTTACAAAAGCCTTGAAAGTGGCTCTCATGCTCCAAGGTGGAGAATCAGTCATAGCTCAGAGCAGGAACGCCTTTGGAATGCCACCGTTGGCTTGTGACATGTTGAAGGAACTCAAAAGAGACACTTGGGGCCTTTTGAACCACACTCTACACATCTCCGCTGTCTCAGCAGGCCCTGGTCTCGGGACTGACAAGTTGCCTTGAGAGCATGTCCCTGAGGGGCCCCTGAGAAGTACACTCATGATACCCAACCAGGCAGACGTCAAAGAGCACTGCAGAACCCGCATGACACTAAAGGGACGGTCACATTGGGGGACTGGCATAGAGCACAGAGCACCAGGGGGGCACCAAGAGCTCTGTCTGTCACCTGTAACTCTGAAACTATCCTGCTCTGCCACCTGGGGACATTGCTCATCTTTCTGATCTCCCTCAAACCCTCACTTTCGGCTAAGTTCCCTTGGATTCATGTGACCCAGAGATGACCACTATTAAACACTCTGCTGTCACCCTTTGGGTCTGGAATGTCCCCCACAGGCTCATCTTGTGTTTGAACACCTGTTTCCCCATGCACAGTGCTGTTTGGGCTGGCTGTGGAACCTAGAGGAGCTGCGATTTGGCGGGGCAGGCAGAACTCGGGGAACCCCTAGTTCTGGTCCTGTGCTCAGTTCCTTAGTCTAGCCACCACGTGAGGAACCCTGTCCTGGGCTTTCCCCCCCATCACAAACTGAACCCACCCCTTTGCCACAATGAACTGAAAATGCTCTGAAAACCATGAGCCAAAATAAATACGTCCTGAAGGCGTGGTTCTGTTGGGCAGTTTTGATGTGAGAAGTGAATTAGTACGCCTACGAGTTGCTCAGTTTCTTGACTTTGGGAAGGAAGGCAGTATCAAAGGGCAACACAAAAGGAAGGAAAAAACGGGCATAGGTTATTTACACCTTAGGAGGAATTAATAAGGTTCTGTGCCTAGAGTCCACAAAGCACTCTAAAGTTGTTTCATGCTGAAGTTCTTTCAGTTCTTCAGATTGGAGAGGAAATGGTGTCCTAAGTGTCCTAAGTGTCCTAATAATGGACACTTAGGTCAGAAGCAATCTACCACGATCACCCATATCACCACCATCAACTTCAAAATCATAAGAGACATTTACATAACACTCGACAGTTTGCAAAGTTCTTTCTTTCTTTCTTTCTTTCTTTCTTTCTTTCTTTGTTTTGTTTTGAGACAGGGTTTCTCTGTGTAGCCCTGGCTGTCCTGGGCTCGCTTTGTAGACCAGGCTGGCCTCGAACTCACAGCGATGCCACCCACCTGCCTCTACCTCCCGAGTACTGGGATTAAAGGCGTGCGCCGCTGTGCCTGGTTGCAAAGTATTTTCAAATAACACAAACAGCAACAACAACCACTATATAGTAGCTTATAGTAAAAGAAGATGTTTAAAGCTTTTCCACATGCCACTGTAGGGATGGGTGCTGGATAAAGTTCTACATGGGCAGGCTTGGGAGGATGGGCATCTACAGCTGGAGAGTGGACACCTCGGAGGATGGCCGGGTCCACCTGTGTGTCTCGCCCAGGGGTTTCCTTGTCTTGTGCTGAGCAGGATTTGAATCATGCAACTCTGCTACCTTCCTGGTGTCTTTCCTTAATCATCAGCTGTCAATCATTCTGTCCTTTGTCTCTGAAGAGAATCCTTGCCTGAGAGTGAAGAACCTTAAGCTCCACTCCCAGCTCTGCCATTTAATGACTACATTCTTTCTAACCAGTCCTCACTTTTCCTGCCCAGGGAGGAGCACGGAAACAGCTTTTATCTGCCTCCGTAGGTCCATATGAGGCCCAAATACAGTGAACTTTTTATTTTGTAAGTGAGAAATATTCAACAGCTCTATTCAGAAGTATCTGAAAGAGAGCACACAAACCTCGTGGGGGAGCACAGCAGAACCGGGAATTTGCTTTCATTGCTTTCAAAACAAGTCAGTGTGATGCTGACCTTATGACCCTCCTGGACTCCTCTTCCTGGCCACACAAGCATCTGGGTACACTGGTTCTGGGATGAGGCCCGGTGTGAAAGAGGTGAGAAGATTGCTAGTTTGAGACCAGTCTGGGGTACATGAGACCCTGTTAATAGAGGAAGGAAGGTAGGAATGGAAGAACGAAGAGAGGGAAGGAGGGAGGGAGGAAGGGAGGGAGGGATGGAAGGAGGGAGGGAGAGAGAGAGGGAGGGAGGGAGAGAGAGAGGGAGGGAGGGAGGGACAGATGGAGGGAAGGAGGGAGGGAGAGAGGGTAGAGGGAGGGAGGGAAGGAGAAAAAGATCTGATGAGCCTAAATGAAACAACGGGCTTTGAAATGTGTCCCTTGATGAGAATTAATATTTAGAAAGCCTTGCTGAGCAATAACATACCCTGCAAATTCATGGACTCCAGACAATAGCTTAGGATGCTACATAATTAACATCAGTGGCGATGCAGGCCTGCATGGACTGGGGGAAGAAATAACACCTCAGGGCCAGTGAAAGCCAGTCTCAGAGCATCCACCCTGGCAGGAGCTGTGGCCTGGGACAGGGATGCAGCAGATGCCAGAGGCACAGACAGGCAGAGAAGAATCTCCAGCCTTCTCCTGTGGCTACCCTTCCGTCTCTAGCCAATGCCTCCCTGGCTTCAAAGGAAATCAGATGGCACAGAGCTTTGTGATGTTTTCAGGGACTGACCCTTCAGATCCCAGAGGCAGGCTTGGGGTGGGCAGTAGAAAGAGAAAGACCAACCCAGGCAAAGGGAATCTGAAGGGATTCTCTTGTCATTTTGAAGTCCAAGATAGAAAACGGAAGGGCTTAGGGACCTGACCCCTTATGCTTATTTCTTTCTGTGGAAGATCCATCAGAGTTGGCATGAGTGACTATAGAAACAAAGACCTGACGAGCTCTGCTACCCTGGGACAGACACTGCTCAAGTGGCATTCGTGGCTCCAGTCAGAATTCCTGGATGTGACTGGCACTGAGTGGTCTGCCAGTCTCTTAAGTGCTGATCATGTGTTAGAAGTAGATTTTGAAAAAAATTAAATCTTCAGGTTGGCAACTTGCCATTATGGAAGGAGCCGACGTCCCAGAGTCAGAGAGTTCTGGGCTTCCTGGTGTCTTCCCGTGAGGCTCTTCACACACACCCCATGTGCGTGAGCGGACATTGGGAAGGCAGGTCACAAGAGACACCATGGTGTCTGTCTTATTCTCCACCTGGCTCATTCTGCAGAATGTCACTGCTAAAGAAGCCAAGCTTCCAGATCAGGGTTACAAGAACGAAGTCTCTTGCTGATCCACTCCCCAGTCCTCTCATGTCCACTCCCCATCCCTTGTGACCTCCCCCTCAAAACAAAACAAAATCTATTTTGTATTGTCCTCATATTCACTGGAGCATAGTCAAATTCCCAGTGGCCAGCCCCTTAAGGAAAGCCGAGACCTTCTCCACCTGCACCCCTGCCAGAAGCCACCAACTGTGGAGAGCCACACTTGACCATCCCTAGCACAGTGTTTAAGAGTTTTCTTGGGTGGCTTTCTTTTTAGGATGTTACTTTTTGAGGGCAAGGCATGGCGGGGGGGGGGGGGGGTTGGAGATGAGGCAGAGGTTGTCACAGAAGCCTTCTGTGCCTCCCTCTCTCAACTGTGTGTCTGCAGTCATCAATACAAACTGCAAGAGGATCTTTGGTGCCTTTACAGTCAGCAGGAGGATGAATTCTGGGCTTCTCCGTGGTTTCTGACAATAAAACGGACCTTAAGCATCCCTGTGGTCTCCAGTATCAGCACGTGCCAAGGACCTTCAGTTGGTCTCCAGTAGCAGTAAGGCCCACAGACATCAACATCATCCTCTGCCGAAGCGTGGGCCATGGACCAGCACAGCCTCCAGGAGAAAGGCCTCCACAGGGGTCACTCAAGGAGGTCCAGTGCAGTAAATGGACCCTTCTTTATCTCAGACATCCTGTTTACTGTTCAGAGGCAGGGTGACTGTGCACCTGGGCAGCTCGTTTGGGGGCTGAGTCTGCTCAAGCTCCAGGCTTCTTCACACCATCCTGCTGACCTGACTGGGCAACGACCTGTTCCTCCATCAACAGCAGCAGCCTCCTCTCACACCCACCACAGTTGTCAAGTCTCTAGTTCTGCACACACCACTCTGCTCCTCCATCTTTCCCGCCTCTCCATCGCGTATTTGTTCATCGTAGTGGGAAGGAGAAGGAGACAGAGAGACCCTGATTTGCTGGTATTTTATTACTAAGACATAGGACAAGCCCTGGCATTAGCACATCAAAAGAATCTACTTCTGCCTTTTCTGCATAGGGAGAAAAACTAAGCTCTCCCCTCTAATCCTGCAAGCATAGAAGACTTTTGCTTTGGGTGGCCTGAAGGCATGAGGTCTGTTGAGACCCCCCCAGTCTCGAGGGCGTAGAGAGTGCTTTTGGGGCTCCATCAGGACTGGGAACAGAAGGCTCTGTCAACAATCTGGGCTCAGCAGCACACTGGAGAGGAAACCCCTGTTTGCCAACAGCATGACTTCACAGACTTCTCTCTACCCAAAGACTTTCATGTGGTCTCAAGTTCCTTTGTCTTCAGCTCCGGAAGAAGCTGGCTGCCGGAAGAGGTGAACGCCTGCTCTGGTTTTATTGCTGACTGCCTCACCTTGGTCTTGATCATGGCCCAAGCTCTGCTTTTGTTTCTAAAGGCCACAGGTGGAGAAACCTCCTTTGCTGAGTCAAAATGAACAAGAAGACAGAATTGTGGCCATGGATGAACAGAAAGAACCTCAAAACTTAGAGGAAGAACATGTGTGTGCGTGTGTAAAGATGAACATTCTTAGTGAGGTAGACAGGTAGGAGGGTTGACAAATTTGGCAAATATATTCTTGGGCCTTTGAGGTGCCCACTGGGTAAATGCGCTTACTGACAATCTTGATAACCTAAGTTCAGTCCTCAAGACCCACACGGTGGAGGGAGAAAACTGGATTCCCAGAGATTGACTTCTGACTACCATACACATGACCTGAGTGCATATGCACATGTGTGCATGCACACATATACACACAGATACACACACACACACAGATACACACACATACACACACAGATACACACACATACACACACAGATACACACACACACGCACACACACACACACACAGAGACAGAGAGAGAGAGAGACAGAGAGACAGAGAGAGAGAGACAGAGAGAAATACAAGAAAACATTTATATACATACCACATAAATTTAAGAAAATATTTTTAAAGGACTAGAGAGCTAGCTCAGTGGTTAAAAGTGCATACTGCTCTTACAGAGGACTTGAATTTGGTCCCAGGGACCCACATCAAGTGTCTCACAACCAGCTCCAGAGAATCGAACAACTTCTTTAGCTTGCACTTGTACACACACGTACACACATATACACATAGTTTATAAAACAGTAAATCTACAAGATAGACATTTTTGATGCCCATGGACTCCCTGAAGCTTCTCTGACTGAAAAGCGTTGACCTCTCACAAGGCAGCTAGAAGCAGAATGAAAGCCTGGTGTCTCTGCAGTCATTCAACACCAATCTACTTCACTTTGGCTGAAGACCCAAAGATAAGTCATTATCCGAAACCTGCCGTCACCTTCGATTCTAGGAACGGCAAAACTTCGCAGGGCAAAACTTCGCATTTATCCGTGCTGGTGAGATTGTGTTCTGGAGCATAAGTGATGCCCTCCAGAGAACGTCATTGTCCTCTCAAGCAGCGATTTCTCTGCTGCAGAACCAGGTAGACTGGCTGGGAAGAGAATGGAGAACAGAAAAGGGCTGGGATACGGGGAGTTGGTAAAAATCAAACGCGAAGGGTATCAGGGCCACGCCCTAATAAAGCACCAGAGCGAGTCAGTCCAATTGGAATTTGTAATGTCACCATGATAGAGGGCCACTGTCATCTTACTTAGCCTCAGTCCAGCCAGGCTACTGGGATGACTGGAGTTCCTGAGGTCAGAGATGGTCCACTGGACACTTTGCTAAAGTTTCCAGGGAAAAGCAGGGTCGCTACAAGTTATATCCTGGGAATCACAGCTGAATGTCAGTACTGGACAAACCTGAGCTCTGTTCTGTCTCTAATCTCATAAGTACCGTGCCAGGAAGGGAAGGCAAAGATGAAACACAGGACAGGTGTGGAGTAGTTTGAGTGGGTCCAGCACCCATCCATGGATTCGGGATTGCATTAATTGTTGTTCCAGTGCCTAACACATGGTGGATCCCCTCACTTCAAAGATAAGTGAACAGAGTTGTAAACACGGTATCCACAAAGTGCTTGCCACATAAGCACAAACAGGCATGGGTGTGTGCTTGTAATCCCAGTTCCGGCACAGCGGAGACAGGAGAATCCCTGAGGCAGGCCAGCTAGTCTGGCCAAATAGGAGAGTTCCAGGTTCAGCGAGAGACCCTGCCTCAAGGAACAAAGTGGCGAGCACTATAGAAAGACAGCGAACATCAACCTCTGTCCTCCAAAGTGAGAAACTCTAACATCTAAACTAGAGAGAAGAAGTAGAAGCCCCGTTCCTTCTAAGCTTCCAGATCTGCCATAGTACCTAATCACAAAACAGGATGCTTTCTAAGCTTCCAGACCGCCTTTGCAGTAGACTGACTCTCTCTGTGTGGGCCAGGATTGCCATCTAGGTGCTAATAACACATGATGCAAAGCCCAGCATAGAGAAAATGACCAAGCAAGAGCGGGGCTGCTCACACAGGGGGAGATGCCAGGTTCTAGATACATGTTGAAGGCAAAGCCAAAAGGATTCCTTATTGAGTTGAGGATACAAGAAAGAAGAGAAGGTAACTCAACAATTCTGGCTGGGGAGCCTGGAAGGTGGAGAAAGCTGGAAGTAGGTAAGAGGCTCTCCTTTGCACAGGTGCATTCTGGGTGCCCATAAGCCATCTGAAGCAAGAGGCTGCATAACAGCTCAGGTTCGAGAAAGAGGTTTATATTAAAGGTAAAAAGAAAATTGAGATTCTTTGGCATAAAGATGATATGGAAAGCTCTCGAAACTGTGTGCTTTCACCAAAGAGTAGACATGGGGTGGCCCTGAAATAGTACAATAGGAAAATTTGGGGAAGAGGTAGAGACACCAGAAAACAAAAACAATGAACAGTGACCCAAGATATAGCTAAGAAAAAGAAAAAAAAAAAAAAAAAAAGAGGAAAGACAGGGATGGCCTAAAAGAGTGAGGAAAAAAAATCACATCAGGGAAAAAGGATGGATGTTCAACAGTGTCAATTGCTTTTGAGGGAGCTGAGGAGTGAGAATTACACACTGGACTTAGCAGATGGACTCACGGTGACCACAATGAGACTGTGTGTTGGTCAACAGCTTGGGGGTGAGTCTGAGAGAGGGAGAGAGGCTAGGACCTGGAGATTAGGAAGTCTAGTCACTACAAGAATTCAATAAGTGTGCTGAACAGATGGCTCAGCAGTTAAGAGAACTGCCTGCTCTTCCAGAGGTCTTGAGTTCAATTCCCAGCAGCCACATGGCGGCTCACAACCATCTGTAATGGGATCTAGTTCCCTTTCTGACATGCACTAATATACATAAATAACTTTTTAAAAATTCGATAAGCAATGGTGGTGCATGCCTTTAATCCCAGCACTTGGGAGGCAGAGGCAGGGGGTCTCTGTGAGTTCAAGGCCAGCCTGGTCTGCACATGAGTAGCAGGACAGCCAGGGCTACACAGTACACAGAGAAACCCTGTCTCTAAAAGCCAAGAGGAAAAAAAATTTGGTAAGGAGAAGCAACAAGATGGGCACTATAGCCAGCAGGGGATGTGCTGGGAGGTCACATGTTTGTCACTCTTGGTAGAGTATCAGCATGTGGGAGCACTGACTCTGCTGCCTTGATGAGACAATGGCTGGATTGCCTCAACTCAGCCACGCTTCCCTTCTCTAGGTCTGAATCCTAATTTTTCTCAAGGAGCACATGCCTTTTCCTTGATTCTTATCCTATTGCTACTAAATAGATACTTAGAAATCAACCTCATGAATGACTGTACGCCTGACCCAATGGTTAACTGAGCCACAGTTACTTCTGCCTCAGTATTAAATACAAGACACATCAGTGCATAGAAAGGGTCTGGTTTGTCATTGGTACCCAATATTACTTTCAATAAATCCAACTAATCCAATGCCTTCATGTTATAGATAACGTATCTAAAGTCCAGAAAACAGTTTGCTCAAGGTTTCACAGCAAGTGGCAGATAATGAATTCTCTTGAATTTCTTCCATGGGACCAGATTGAGGTCATGAGAAGCTCAGACATTCAGAATCGATAGCAGCTGTGAAATCTCCCTGTGCCCTTCCCACATGGCCAGCATACAACCTTTCCATGTGACATGTCAGCCCTGCCAGGCCACCCCTTGCTCCACAGTGTTCCATAGCCCTCTCTCGGCTTCTTTTCTTGTTTTACCTGAACCCCATTCCTAACCTCCTGGTAGCAACCCTTGCTATTCCTCTCATCTTCAAGTCAAGTGACCAAGCCCCCCCCCCATGCGCTCTTTTCACTTATAATTAACTGTTTTTTAAGCTCAGGTGGCTGATTCTTCTAGCTCCAAGCACAGGTCACTGTCTCAGTACAAGGCCAGCATCCGTTTCTGAATGCATTAATGGACGAGTTTGTGAGCTAGGAGCACACCTCTGTCATTGTCCTTGTGAGCGATGACCAGCCTACCCTTTTCCGGATGAATGGAGCCTGTTTACTTTGCCTGCATTTATCCATGGAGTACTATATGCAGCAATCCCTTTAATAAGACAGTAAATCTTTAGCGTGGTTTATAGCTGTCTTTCATCCAAAGACCTCAAAGACATTTTACTCACACCGTCATTATTAATCATCCAGCTTGCCCAGGGAGGTAAGCTGTGCTTGTTTCAAAGAGAGAAACTGAGGTTCCAACAAGGTTTATGTGACTTCTCAGGGTCATGAACAAGGTCAGAAGAAAGGCCTGGGCACGGAGCCCAAATTCCTTTCTATCAGGCCAAGAGCCCAGCCCTCCCCTCGAAGCTCTCCAAACACTCCCTTTTGGTAGAAAGCATGATTTGTTACCTTGATCTATTAAGCAGGAATGAACCCTGAACTCTTCTTCAATGACACCGGGAACCCCACATTTTATTTTTGAAGTTCCCTCCAGTCATAAAAGGCCTGATTCACTGTGTTAAATACTAGCATCGACCTGAGCAGATAGCTTTGTAGCTAATAATACCCTGGATAAGTGATGCCTTGGCAGCGCAGTTCACAGGCTTCTGAAGACATTTGGTCTCTTTTTGATTTCAAGTATCTCCTTCCTTTGCTTTTCCCGCGTCTTCTCCACAAGCCCCTCCCCTTCATCAAGCCCCTTCTCCTGCTAATCCCTCGGTTCTGCGTGTTGCCCCAAGTTCTCAGGATAAAAGGAACTCTTTGGGGGTGGACCCAAGAGAGCCTCCCAGGACTGTGGAGCAAGTGTGCGGTGAGAATCCGTGGGGATCCTCCGACACATATATATGGGACTGAGTCCTGCTTGCGAGGACAGGTAGCAGGCGGCAACTGGTCGCTCGGCTGCTGTTTGCCAACCTCTGCTCTGGGTGTTTGGATAAGAGAAATCCTTGGTTTGTATGACTGCTGGGTGCATTTGGCAAGGAATTACGGTCAGCATCTAAGTTTGGGAAGTAATGACTGGTTTGAGAGAAGAGAAGAGAGGAACGAGAACTTTCGGTCCTGTCTTACCCCCACCCCCACCCCACCCCTGTCTCCTGAACTCTAAGTGGTCTACAAATGCTGTGGGGCTCTTAGTGCCCACTCAGATGTAGGAACAAGGAGGGACGTTATTGGAGAATAGAAATTGGGAAGCAGAACTCAGTGTTTTAAAAAGACTCGAAAAACTGAGGGGAGAACAGAACTGCACCAAGTACAAAGGCCCTGGGGCGGAAGTAGTCCTAGGATCCTCAGGGCAACATGGGTGTCAGTATGACTGGAGCAGATGAGACAAAGTGTGGGGTGACAGATGGACGTGGGGTGATGGAGAGGAGATCACAAGAGTGGTTGTAATGATCCTGAGGATGCTAGTTTTTAGCATGGGAAGCCCTAGAGGGTGTTAGAGTGGCCAGGAACGTATGCTTATACACTGATTTATGGCTTTCTTTTCTGTCTCTCACTCTTTCTTTCTCAAATTGAATCTCATGTAGCCCAGACTGGCCTCAAACTAACTATGTACACAAGGATGATCTTGAACTGCTGGCCCCTCCTGCCTCCATTTCTCCAGCGCTGAGATGATAGGCCTGTAGCATTGTGCCCGGTTTCTCCAGTGCTGGGGACCAAACGGGGGGCTCATGCATGCTAGATCAATACTCTACCAACTGGTCTCCATCCCCAGGCAACGATTTATGTTTTCCAAAGAGTTATCCTGGTTAGGGGGCAGAGAGAGAGAGACAGAGACAGACAGACAGACAGACAGACAGACAGACAGACAGACAAAGACAGACAGAGACAGAGACAGAGACAGACAGAGACAGGGACAGGGACAGGGACAGGGACAGGGACAGAGGCAGGCATGGTGGTGCCCACCTTTACTCCCAGGACTCAGAAGGCAAAGGCCTTGGATTTCTGTGAGCTCAAGTCCAGTCAGTGGCAAAGTGAGATCTTGTCTCAAAAAAGAAACAAACCAAGGAGGGGGTGGGGGTTAAGTAAAAAGATTAGGCAAGAGTTCTTGCAGTAATCCACGTATCAGTCCATCCATTCAGTCAGTCAGTCAGTCACTCACTCACTCACTCACTCACTCACTGCACAGGCATTTCTTGGCTCCACCCAGAATGAGATCATGGCTGGTATTTCCCATTCATAAGGTTGTCATAAGGGACTGCCATCGAATAACACTGCGGGATCCGACAGGAAACATCATTATCATAACATGAGATGATATGGAAAACCATAAGAGCGTATCCCTTTCATCTGGGCATGGTGGTGCGGGACTCCAATCCCAGCACTGTGGATTCTAGAGGGTCAGGACTTCAAAGTCGTCTCTGCTGCCAAGCATGTTGGAGGGCGGTCTGTGCTATTTGAGATCCTGTTGAGAGAGAGGACTTTCACTGTTGACTTTTGGAACAACATCCTTATTCTCAGGACCCAAACACTGACGTTTAAAAGACTGAGGGGTACATATGATGGAAAAGCATACCCCATAGAATTTACCTTCAAGGGTTCAGAAAACAAACATACCCCAAATATATGTGCATGTAACATAGTAAAATACATGAGTGTGTTTATAGACACATGTGCTTAAGAGAATAAGGTGAACACTAATACAAAACAGAGCTTCTGGAAAGGGCTGCCGAAATTATCGACACGACTTAAAAAATACTTCTCCATTACATTAAAAAAAAACTTCTAAAGGCTTTTACCCAGGCGTGGCAGTTTGTGCTTATAATGAGCACTTGAGAGGCTAAGTAGGGATATTTTGGTCAGTTCAGGTCTACCCTGGGCTGCATAGTGAGTTTGAGGCCAGCCTGGGCTACACAGAGAGACGTAATCCAAAGCCAAGTAGAAAGTTGAAAAAAAGAGAAAAACAAACAAGCTGGCCATGCTGTAGCCCCCTGCCATAAGAAGATGGGCGGGGTGGGGGTGGGGCATTCTGCTTCAAGGACACCCTGATATTCAGAGGTCAGAAAAAAAGATGAGAGCCTGCTTAATTTCCGACCAGAAGTCAGTAAGCCATCCACTCTTGCTGCCATGGAGCAAGAAACCATGGGCTTGTAACAGCCACCAGGCCTGCCTGGCTCCCACACACACCAGGTCTAATAGCACCTGAGGCAGGAACTCCCGCAGCCTTGCTGGTCCCACCTCTGAGGTTCTGAGCTCCCGTGAGGAGCTAGGAAGCAGGGGAGGGGCATGGGGCTCCTGAAGTAAGAGTTTGAACAGCTGTGAGTCACCTGTACAACAATCCAAAAACCCTGAATCCTAACACCTCAGCTCCTACTCCGAGCTAGGCACAGAGCTGGGGAGATGGTGCAGGTGTGTGGTGCAGGTGTGTGGTACAGGTGTGTGGTGCAGGTGTGTGGTGCAGGTGGGTGGTGCAGGTGGGTGGTGCAGGTGGGTGGTTGGTACCAGCTCTACTCCCCACATGCTACCTCACATGCTGTGGTCCCAAGGATTGCAATTCCAGAAGACCAAAGTCCCTAAAGCCCACTATCACCAAAGTCACAAAGCCCAAGAGATCAAAATTCTAAGTGTCCAAAGGTGGCAGGAAGGGGGTGGAGAAAGAAAGGAGTTAGAGGGGGAAAAAGAACAAACACTTATGCGAAGTATAAGGAAAGGCCTTACGACAGAGCACAAGGTAACCTTCGGTTTAAAACCTGTCATCTGATGCCAGGCGGTGGTGGCGCACGCCTTTAATCCCAGCACTCAGGAAGCAGAGGCAGGCGGATCGCTGTGAGGCCAGCCTGGTCTACAAAGGGACTCCAGGACAAAGGCTACACAGAGAAATCCTGTCTCGAAAACCGAACAAAAACAAAAACAAAACCTGTCATCTGCAGATCACTCAGCCTGTGAGGAAAGTCATCTTGGTGAAATGCTTTGCCTGGGACCCCGATTCCCAGGAACCCTGCTCATTGTGTAAATGGTGAACTCAATTTATAGAATTAAACTTTGTATTTGAAATAAAAGATGATGTTCTGTTCATCCGTGTTAGTGTTCCTTCAGCTGCTGAGATGCCACGCAGTCCATCCTGGGTTTGCAAGGATCCTGTCCAAAGACTTAGAGGCTCATTCTGGTACGTCAGATGACTCCCAGCAGTGACGAAGCAGTGTGCAGCCACCAGCGGTCCACCTTCCACCCTGTGTCCTCGTAAACAGGGTTCATCTGCTCCTATCGGGTGTCACTGACAAACCTGGGTATTTCCTGTGCTTATAGAAACGTGATGATTTTTCTGTTTAATGTGTGAATTGGCCTCTAGAAAGCTTTTTCATGTATCAGAGAAAAGCTTTTCAAAACGTATTATTTTAATGTAAGCACTTTTTATTTAAGTGAGACTTTTTTGTTGTAAAATTTTGTCTCAAGGAGACAAAGACAACAACGACCACAAAGGAACAAACAGGAAGAAGAAAGAAAAGAGTACACATAGTCCCCTTCCGCAGCTCTTGCAGGCCTGAAGCTCATGATGTAACCCGGACTGGTCAAACTCAGTGATCCCCCTGCCTCAGCCTCTCAGTGCTGGGATTATAAGTACGAACTACCACAGTTTGTAAATCTTTCCTTCAAACAAACAAACTATTAATTTCTGCTGTTTTAAGATTATTTTAATTACTTTTTTTCAGATCTACATATTTTAGTCTTTGACCTTTCAATATCTAAATTTTACATTGTTTGCTCTTCTGAACTCTCAACAATTGAATGAGGCCACTGAGGGATTGTGGTTCACACCTGCTTGCACAAGAAACACCCTCCCTTGATTGACAGCTTCAGGGTCTCCATGGAATTCAAGGAAGTTGGGAGTCACTGTTGGAGGATGAACAAACAGGAAGGTAAAGGGCTTTCAGAGGAAATTCAGAGCCTTTTTTTCCCAGGTGTGCAAGCCACCTCCACATACCCCCTAAACAGGCCAGCAGCAGACAGATTCTCAGCACAGAGCAGTCAGGAGGCAGGGTGACCCTGAGCCAGCCCTGTAGCTCAGATGAACTCTGTCTTTTGTCCACTGGAAAGCCGGCTCAGGCTTGAAGGTACATCTCTTCAAAGAAAGTCATTTGTTGCAGCCTGGGAAAACTAGTTTGCAGCAGCCCCTGGTGCTGTGGGGAAGGGGGGGTCATGCCATGGGCTCTTTTCTGTTCCCCAAGTTCAAGACATGTTTCCAAAGTTCTTCATTCAAATGCTATTAAATGCTAGGATGTAAGTGTCTAATGGGTAGTTACCAGGCTTTGAAATTTTGCCCCCAAAGAGTTAAAATATCTACTTGACTGAAACTGAGGAGAGAGGCTGATGTCCTTGTGGGAAGAATTTTTAGCCCCTGGAATTTTATGTCTGATCTCCCTCCCCAACATGTGATCAGCAGGAGACTGCAGAGGTGGGGGGGTGGGGGCTTGGGGGGGCTGGGACAGTTTGGGGTGGGGGGAGGGGCCTGCAGGTGTTCCATCCCATGCCAACCAGTGAGGGCTGCCACCCCTTCTCAGCCCCCAGCAGGAAGACACAGGAGTCAGCTTGCAAATGACTCTCCACAGCATTGGTCCCAGCTGGATCCTAGGGGAGCGGGTATGGAGGTGTGGAAACTGGGGCTGCAGGCAGAAGGCCCACAGGAGAAGCCACCATGGCAGAGTCTAGGACCACCAGTGATGACCCCAGACACCCCTGCTGGGACCCACAGCTTCTCTCCTGTTGCTATATCAAGAGCAGACTAATCTGCAAGCAGGGGGAGGGGGGAGCTGCACCCCATCTCCAGCCTCAGCTGCAATGACTTCCCTGTTTTACAGAGTCCTGGCTGTTCTGGACTCGCTTTGCAGACCACGCTGGCCTGGGACTCACAGAGATCCACCTGCCTCTGCCTTCTGAGTGCTGGGATCTAAGGAGTGGCCACCATGCCTGGCTTCCCTTTCTTTTTTGTGCTGGCTGGCTGGCTGGCTGGGACAGGGTCTCAGGTAGGTTTGAACTCACTATGTGGCAAGGATGACCTTGAACTTCTGCTTTCCCTGCCCCCACTTCCAGAATGCTAGGATTCCAGGCCTGTGCTGCTGCACTTGGTCTATGCACTCACTGCTGGCATCCATGCTAGAGAGCCCTGAGCCAACGGAACTACACCCCAGCACCCGCTCTCTCTTTCAATAAGCATTCTGAGGCCTGTTCCTGGAGAAGCCAAACACTGCCCTCCCGGAAGGCTGCAGCCAGCAAGTACTCAATATAGCCATTTGCTCAATAGATGTCAGTTCTTAACTCTGGCTTAAGAAAACACACGGTCGGTCGTCTGGGGTGACATGTCAGATGTGACATGAGAGCCCCAAAAAGGGAGTCACGCAGTAAGGTACTGAGGACATTAAGGAGGCTGGTGGCATCAGGGCTGAAAAAGGACTATAGTCATGCCAGCCAATTACCAGGGACTCTCAGGTCTGGCTCCTGGGCAGACAGGTCCAAGTTTAAAGGAATGTTCATGGAACAAAATTTAGCAAGCATTTATGAAAGGAAGATAAAGTTGAAGGCGAGGGGGCTTGTCCCCACCAAAGCAAGAGGCAGAAGAAGAAAGGGACTTCAAGTGTCCACTCGAGAGTGGCAGAGAGCTGAAGAGAGGGGAGGGTGAGGAAGGCCACGTGAACCCCTGTCGAGCTTCCGGGGTGTGAGGAGGGAGGCCAAAGGCTGGAGAAGAAAGAGCCGGAAGAGTCAACAGTTAAGTTTTGAGCTCTCTTTGCTGCTGCTGAGAACAGCAGGCTCTTCCTAAGGGCAACTCAATCCCCTTCAACTGCCTTTACCCTTGTGGTCTTAACCTCAACCAGGGCCCACAGTCTGCCCCAGGCCACCCACCAATAGACCACTGCTTTCCCTATCTCCCCTCCAGACCTAGAAATCAGTGCCTGCATCGCTGGGATCCTAGCACTTGGAAGGGTTCCTTCCCACCCCCACCCCGCCCGCATAAACTCCTTTCTGCCTTCTTGTCTCAGACCCCTTGACAGTGAGCTACATTTTCAGGATAATATTTTTTAATCAGATTTGCTGTTATTGATTTTTCTGACCCAGCCCTCATTCTAAAAAGGATGGGAGGCAGCTCCCAAAGTTGCAGGTGGTGACTGCTGGGATTGCAGCGCTCCAACCCTCTTCCCCAAGCACCCCCGCCCACAGCCTCCCCAGCGCCCACAGCCTCCCCAGCGCCCATAGCCTCTCCTGAGCCCACAGCCTCCCCTGTGCCCACAGCCTCCCCTGCGCCCACAGCCTCCCCAGCGCCCACAGCCTCCCCAGCGCCCACAGCCTCCCCAGTGCCCATAGCCTCCCCAGCGCCCACAGCCTCCAGAGTACCAGAGTACCAATGCTGGGTCTGGTTTAAGAGTTAAACCGGTGAAAAGGTGCCTTTGAAGCCTGTCTCCAAGGCAGGAGCCATGGGAAGACAGCATCTTAGTGCCCTAAGATAGTAGACACCAGTTAGTAGGGTGTCTGGGCCACAGAAAACAGCCTTCAGGGTGACATTGGTGAGCTATGTTTGAGAAGTGTTTGTAACATTCCGGCCTCCTCAAGTGTGACCCTGAGGCACGGCGCTGCTACTCCGCCTGGGGTTTGGATCCTGAGTTCCGGACACAGGGGTTTGTTTTCCCACAAGCTGCAGACCTGCATTGGAAGGAGGGGGTTGTGAGGAGCGGGGTTTCTGTCCTCCAGAACCCTGAACACTCACACCTCTTCAGGCCTCTTTCTGGCCAAACTTGCACCTCTGCCCACAGGGGATTGAGCTTACAGGTACCAGCTGAGCAGAGCTGGCTGAAACTGGAATCTATTGCTAAAAGGCCTCTTGGCCACTGCCCAGCTCAGCAGGGGAGGTCGAGCTTTGTTTCTAGGGAGCTCCTGTGAGACTCCCTCTCTTGGGAATTCCCATACTGTGGGAGACTCAGAGGTGCTGCCCTCCCTCCCACATTCACAGAGATTGCATTTGCTTGGGTCCACCCTTAGGTCTGAGAAAGGCCAGGAAAAAATCCATAGATGTTCACTCTGGGAACGGCAGGGCTTGTCTCTGCCCGGGACCCAGGCAAGATCTGCTGTCTCAGCACAACGGGGGGTGGGGGGGGAGTGGGGGCGTATGGCGGGGGGGCGGGGGGGGGGACTAAAGGGCTTTTTTGGAACAAGCAGAAGATAGAGCTAAGTGCAGAGGGGGGATGGGCAACTAACCTGACAGGGTTCCTGTGCCCCCTCCAAAGAGCTGAGCATGGAGGTGGGGACAGGATGGGCAACTAACCTGAGAGGGTTCCTATGCCACCTCCACATGGCACCCACACTCTCTTGCATTCTCACAATAGCATGGGATAAATATCACCAACATCCTATGCTGAAGAGAGCTTGTCCTGGAGAGAAATGACCAAACTTCTCACAGCTAAAAGGGCACCAGCAGCAGACCAAAGTAACAATCCCACCAAAGTCCAGCTTAGCCAGCCAATGCGTTTACATAGCTTACTTACAGGGCAAAGGTGAAAGGTTACTTACAGGGCAAAGGTGAAAGGTTACTTAGAGGAGCCTGAGTAACTCAAGGCACCTGCACCACTAAAGAGTCTCACCCCTGTATGAATGGTGACTTCCCCAAAGCTACATAGATAAGCACCCCCATTGGCTAACATTCCATACTCTATACACCTCCAGAGTCCCTAAGACCACAAGCTTCTAGGGCCAAATTGATATACATCTGGGAGCAGGGGTGTAGGTAGGAGTGCCTGGAAGCTCAGGGGAGAGTCAGTGGGACCTAACAGGTGTGGTAAAAAAGGAGAGGAGTGTGGGTGTGATGCCGAGATGGCACAGGGATGCTCCTAGCTTAGTCCCCTCTCCTGTCCAGCTTCTTCTTTGCATAGCGCATCCTCTGCTTGGCCAAAGACCACGCCACCTCATTCTTGATGGTCTCTTGTGGGTGACACAGGTGTTTGCTGGATGCCAGCTGTCCCGATAGAACAAATCCTCTGAAAGAGCTGGGTCACAGCCTGAGGGAGTACCTTTTTTTTTGGATTGCCATCTTAAACTTATTTCTACTTACAGCACATCGAGGCGAGACAGCATTTTTCTATCTATTTCATTAGTCACTAATTGGGTTTGTGGAGTGAATACCTTTTTTTTTTTAAAAGAAAGTTGGTAGAGAAGGGTTCGAATCCATGTCATTCCACATCATAGCTATGAGGTCCTGGGAAGCTGCCTTAAGTTAGAGTCCAGTGTCCTCACGAGGAAAGGGAAAGAGGACAACACAGAGCTTTCTGGAGCGCTATCAGGATGAGGGGCAGCCCTGTGGAGACTCTACACCAGGTACTTTGAAAGGCTCTAGAGCAGGTCTGTCTGTTTCAGGGGCAGCGTGGCCAAGGCACTGTATACCCTTCCCTGGCTCCCAGTGTCAAGGTTAAAAGATCTAGAGGAATGAGTTCAAGTTTCAAAGAAATAACAGCCACATATGACCTTGACTGAAGGGTTCTAGGGTTTGCTTGGTTGGTTTTAGGTTTTGGATGTGTGTGTTGGGGGGGGTGCACTGTTTCGTCTTAAGACAGGGTCTCTCATGTATCCTGGGCTGACCTTGAAGTTGCTAGGTGGCTGAAGACGGCCTTGAACTGGTGAACCTACAGTGCTGGAGATATAGGTGTGGGACACTGGTTTCCATGGTGCTGGAAATAAAGCCAACAGTCTCATGTACACAGGAAAGAACTCTATTACTAGGGCTATAGCCCCAGCCCTTGGTTTCCGGGTGGTTTTGCTGTTATTTGGTTTCTATTAGACAGCCAGCTGAATTCACTATACTGCCCAAGCTGTCCTTGATTTGGTCCCCAAAGTTCTGGGGTTACAAGCACATACTTAACACTGGTTAAAAACTTGAAGCCAACCAACGCTAGGCCTTACCCTATAGCCTGCTTTATCTCCCTACCTAAGCCTCCAGAAGGAGCAGTGTTGACATGGCACTTTGCTGCCCTCTGCTGTCCACATGAGGAACTTCCTAAATTTTGTTTTATTTTAACTCCCTAGAAGCCTGTGGCCCAGCCTTGCATATTGTTTTTTAAATTATCTGTATTATCAGTAGGCCTGATTAACAATCAATCAAGTCACAGACACTTGTTATATTTTAAAATAGCCTTAGTTAACCTGGGGCAGGGCACATATCAATCCTCTAAATTACCTCCGATAGTGGGGCAGGCATGGGATCTCTGTCTCACTCAATCCCACGCCATCTGCTTCCAATAACTTCTATCAAGCTACCTCCCATCCATAATCCCATATACTTGTTAATGGTCTTCATCTGGGCCGGATTCTCCATCCACGCCAGCCACATGCCCTCCCCCCCCCCCCACCATGGTGGCTTTCCTCTCTTCCCTTCAGGTCTCTCTTTTTTCCTCGTGGTGGTCTTTTTTCTTTCCAGAATTGCTCTTTTCTTAAGCCCCACCGATCTCCTTTGCCCTGCCCAGGTGGGATGGCTTTTTATTAAGCAAAAGGGTGGGTCACACAGACAACAAAAGTAATCAGACCATCCCCCCAACACTTGCAGAACTCACTTCACTCTTCTAAAAGTAGCCCCAGAAATGGTAGTGCCAGGCCTGGCTGCATAGTCTGAGGGGCCCAAAGACCTTGCTAAAATGTATTACATTGTGATTTGTCCTCTGATTTCCACATCCACGCACATCACACACACACACACACACACACACACACACACACACACACACACAGAGAGAGAGAGAGAGAGAGAGAGAGAGAGAGGGAGGGAGGGAGGGAGAGGGAGAGAGAGAGGGAGAGAGAGAGAGAGAGAGAGAGAGAGAGAGAGAGAGAGAGAGAGAGAGAGAGAGAGACAAATGTAGCAAAGATGAAAACTCACAAATCCAGACTCTTTCCAACTTGCTATTAAGGCCAGGAGGGGCCAAAAACTCAAAAACCCCTGTCCACACCCCTGAAGTCTGTTCAGTCTTAGGAGCTGGACCAACAGGGATTCGGGTGTCAGTTCTGTACAGAGCAGGCTACACTAAGGACAGAGGTGAGTTAAGAAAGACCACACGGTGGGAAAATTCAGCCGCAAATTTCTCCAAGAGAGATGATTCCAAAAGAGAGCGTGGTAACTCAGTGTACATTCACGGAAGAAGGAAGAAGTGGAGAAGGTGCCAGTCGGGTTGGAGGGGGGCATGGTGCAGAGGTCTCTGTGAGGGAGTCATGGCAGCGAGCACGGGCGGGCAGCCTGGAGTGGATTCGGGGAACTAGCGAGGGAGGTAAGGGGGAAGGAACCTAGGGCTAGCAGAAGTGCAGTCACTGGCGCTCCACACGGAGACATGAGGTGGTGTGCCCACACCTGTGGACTGCTGCTGGGAGTCAGCCACACCCAGGGTCCCTCAGACCGGAACTGAGAGCATCAGAAAATGCAGCTGGGCTGGTTCAGAGAGAGGACAGCATCCTGGCTTCTATCCCTGGCTTGCCCTGGCCACACGCAGATGGCATGCCGCTGTCCCAGGAGGCGGGAGAGGAGATCCCACAAGGTCAGTGCCCACGAATGACAGAGGCATGGAGAGGCCTGGGTATGCGCACAGCCTACCCAGCACCAGCTCTCATCTTCGGTGGCTACAAAACGTGTGCCTGCCACTTGTCCTCGAGCCAAAGCATACATCTCTGCAGCCACGTGGGAAGGCCCTCAGCCTTGCTTCCTTTTCCTGGGGCTCTGT
This sequence comes from Acomys minous, assembly GCF_964271855.1. Lineage (NCBI taxonomy): Eukaryota > Metazoa > Chordata > Mammalia > Rodentia > Muridae > Acomys > Acomys minous. The sequence goes on along the minus strand of NC_140484.1, from coordinate 142,561,959 downwards.
GGCCACCCTGTTCTCAACTCTTCCTCCTCAGCCTTCCCTCTTCCTCCCCTTGTTTGCCACCCCTCCTTCTGTTTCTTTCCTCCTTTTTCTCCCTTTCCCTCTAACTTCCCATCCTTCTTTTCTCCACCTCTTTCTTTCCTATTACTGGGCTCGCTGACGTCATGGCCGTTGTATGCACTAGGTACTTTTTTCCCAGTGAACATTTCTGTGCAGCCCACAGCATCAGTTCCTCTTTGTTGGTGGTTTTGCCTCCCGTGGCTTTAATCGCTGGGTCTGTTGCCCACAATCAATTCCTGAGGCTTTAAAGTGTATCACAGCTTGAACAGTGTGATGAGGTCTACCTGCTGCTCCATCCTCCCCGGGGACATGACTGTTGCCCCTGCCCAGTGCAGCCACGGTGTATACTAACTACCTGACGGTTTGCTCCTATGTAGGCCAGCATCTTCACCATGGTAAAGCTCTGTGCTTATGTTCAAGTCACCTCAACTCTACTTAATAATGACCCCAAAGCACATGAGCCGTAACCTGTGGAAGGGCAGAGCAACTGTGGGACTATGTGCACAGGCTCTATTTCGGTCATATTGGAAAACACTGTGTAGACAAGATCAGTACCACCTGTGGTTTCACACGCCTAATAAGAATCTTGGAATGTGGCCCTACTAAATAGAAAGAGGGTAGGGTGTGAAGACACAGTATGACCACTGACCCCACCCCCACCTCCACACCCAGGAAGCCCCAAATCCAGATGTCCACATGTGCGAATGAAAAATCAATCCAAACTTCCTTTACTAAGTGCCTAGATTTGACAGTGACTTCATGGCAGAACTGGGAAGACTCTGCAAGTACAGAGAGGAAAAACATGTAAATCCTGTGCCAAGGGAAGCAGTGATAATAATAATGCTTGCTCAGTAAGACTTCTGCAGCCGGGTGGTGGTGGTACATGCCTTTAATCCCAGTACTCAGGAGGCAGAGGCAGGCAGATCGCTGTGAGTTTGAGGTTAGCCCTGTCTACAAAGCGAGTCCAGGACAGCCAAGGCTACACAGAGAAACCCTGTCTCGAAAAACAAAAACAAAACAAAAATACCAACCAGACTTCTGCTCACAGTAATGATTACGGACACTTTTGTTGGGTGGACAACATTTGAAATGCAGCTCCCCAAAGGCACTCAAGAGAGAACTCAGTAGGCAGGTTCTGGGGAAATCCAGGCCTAATGCTGAGAGGTTACAGAAGTAAGAGTCCCTCCCTGCTTCTGTTTTTGAGGCTGAGGGTACCCAGTGCTGTATGAGTTACTGCCGCTACCGGTGAAAAGCAGCCATTGTTTTGGTCCCTGAAATAGAAGGTGGCCTTCAGAGCGATGATAGCTGAATATCAAGTGTCCGGGAAGGCAGAGAGCCAGAGGCCCCGACCCTCAGCCCCCACCAAAAGCTGCCCACTCCTGCCTCTGGCTAGCCCCTGAACTGAGCATGCCCAGAAAGACATGCAGTGTCTCAGCTAAAGGCAAAGGCACTTTAGAAAGAGTGAATGAAGCTGCTGCCCCCAATAGGCTGCGGTCATTCAAAGAAAACATCCGTCTGTCCGTCCGTGAAGATGGGTGTGAGGTGTAGCATCACAGGAGCAGACAGGCCGAAGAACTGCAGCAAATTCAGGGGCAGCTGGGCTGCCCAAGAGTTCCAGGTCAGCCGGGCAGACCCTGTATTAAAAGTAGTGGGGGTCAGGCAGCCAGCCAGACGCATTTACTATGAAGGGAGAGGCAAACAGTCTAAATTTGCAGATGAAAAGTCCTACAATCCTTTACAAAAAGCTATTCAACTAATAAACAATTTTACCAAGGGTGGATACAGGGTCAGCCTGCAAAGTCAGCTGAATTCCCATGTACTCACAATGGGTAGATTAAATGAGATTTTAAAAAAAGAATCACATCTTTAAAGAAGATAACACAGATTTCATTGAGATTCAATGTTTTTGCTCCTCAAATGGTCAAGCTAAAAAACTGCAAAGACAAGTCACAGATTGGGGAGAAGAGACTGGCAATGCATCTATCCAAGCACAGGCTGGTATCCAGACTATACAAAACCCTCCAAAACTCAACAATTAAAAGAAATAAACATGAAGGAAAGATTTGAATGATTACTTCATGAGATTAATGAGTAGCCAAGAGGCACATGAAAAGCTCTCAGCCTCACGAGGTCATCCAGGAAGTTCTCAGCCTCGAGAGGTCATCCAGGAAGTTCAAGTGAAAATCACAAAGCGATGCCATTATGGGTACCCACTAGGCTAACCGGCGAGGAGTGACAATTGCCAACTCCAAAGATGGCGTTCATTGCTGGAGGCCATGGGAAATGGTACAGTTGTGTGGGGAAACAGAGGAACAAGCTCCTGTAAAGACACACTTGCCAACAGCTCAATGATGCCCTTCTAGAAACATGGACACACGTGCTCACAAAGGCTTGCTAGCACAGACCCTTCTTACAGCAGCGGGATACACTAAAGCCCAAAGTTGGCAACAGCTCAAATGCCCAGCAGCTGGGGACCTAGTAGTGGTCCATGTGTGCTCTGGATCACCACTCTCAGCGAAGAAAAGGGGATGAACCATTGCTTTAAGAAATATCATCATGGGGGCTGGAGAGATGGCTTAGAGGTTAAGAGCACCGTCTGCTCTTCCAAAAGTCCCGAGTTCAATTCCCAGCAACCACATGGTGGCTTATAACCACTTGTAATGAGATCTGGTGCCTTCTTGTGGTGGGCAGGCACACATGTGGGCAGAATACTGTGTAAATAACAAATAAATCTTTTTAAAAAAGAAAGAAATATCATCATAGGGGCTGGAGAGATGGCTCAGAGGTTAAGAGCACCAGCTGCCCTTCCAGGGGTCCTGAGTTCAATTCCCAGCAACTACCTGATGGCTCACAACCATCTACAATGAGATCTGGTGCCCTCTTCTGCTGTACGGGCATTATATGCAGGCAGCACATTGTATACATAGTAAATAAATAAATCTTTCTTTAAAATATCAGAAATATCATTGATAACCCTGAAGCATGTTATTCAAATGAAAGAAAAGAAATAGAAAAGACTGCATATAGTGTGTCTGCAATTACATCAACTCCTAGAAAAACAATCATAGAGAAACAGAATATAAACTTGCACTTGCCTGGCTGAGGCTGCAGTTTGGTGAGGGGTGGGGGAGCGGATGGCTTGCAGAGGACCGGGGCAAGCTCTGAGGGTGGGTGGTACATATGTGCTGTACTTTATGTGGCAACGCTTACGCAACCAGATACAATTTTCCTAACTCATTATTTACTTCTAATGAGCACAAAGTATACTTTTGAAAGGCTGGATTTAAAGGTAAAGAGCACGAGCTGGCTGATGGTGCAGTGGGCAAAAGCATCCGTGTGAAAGCCAGGACCGGTGGCACCGTCTACAAGCCCAGTGCTTTGGGGAGCAGAGGTAGACATAGGAGGCTCCCCAGAGCTAGCTGGCCAGCCAGTCCAGCGAGAGACCCTGACTCAAGAAATAAGGTGGAGACCAATAAAGGAAGTGATCCAGTGTCAACTTCTTGACCACTACACATGCATGTTGGAGCATGCACACTTATATACACTCATGCGTATACATTCATACACTTTAATTAATAATGATGACATCACAGTCAAGGAGTTCTTCCTCAGTTACAAGACACTGGGCTTTTATCTTCATGTCCTTTATATTTGTATCATGGTCCATTGTGCCAGTAAATACTTGATGGGGCTAGAGAAATGGCTCAGAGGTTGAGAGCGGGTGCTGCTCTTGCAAAGAACCCTAGTTATGTCCCTGTACTCACATTACACAGCTCAACACCCGACCTGTAGCTCCAGATCCAGGGAATCTGATGTCCTCTTCTGACTTCCATGGGCAGTGCCTTCACATAGCACTCTCTCCCTCTCTCCCCCCTCCCCCATCTCTCTCCCACCTACACACACACACACACACACACACACACACACACACACACACACACACACACTTAGGGAGTCTGGAAGTCAGGTGAAAGAGGCATCTCCTTCCTCTCTCTAGACTGAAGAACAAAGAGTAAGGAAGGAGCTAAAGACAGGGATGGCGTGGTTAATTACCAGTATGTCTAATAATGTTTATTATTAGGCCTCTACTTATTAATACTTATTAGTATTTTCTAATCCGATAGCAATCAATCAAGACACAGACACCTGTTATATTTTAAAATAGCCTTAGTTAACCTGGGCAGGGCAGATATTAATCCCCTGAACTACTTCCCATAGTGGGGCAGGTATGAGATACCTGTCCTAATCCCATGCCATCTGCTTCTAATAATTTCCATCAAGCTACCTCCATCCCATGGTAGCAAACTACCATATACTTGCTAATGTTCTTCATCTGGACCAAATCCTCCATCCACGCCAGCCATGTGCTTCTCCTCCACCTAACCCATGATGGTGAGACCTCCTTCTCTCCCCCCCCCCCCCCAAGATTCTCCTCAAGCCCAGGAACCTTAGCCACACCCATCCCATTTGTCCTGGCCTTGCGTGTTTATTGGTCAAACAGGTTAGGCTCTCAGGCAAGGTGGGTCACAGTGACAGCAAGAAGTAATTAGCATCAAAATACATCAGACCACCCTCCAACACAGGGAATCCTACCTTTCCCCATCAAAGGCTGAGATTCGTATCATGTAAAGGAGGGAGTGAGCTTGCCATTAGAGCATGCGCTCTCTCTGTCCTCAAAGCCCAAGCGTGCACTTGCCCATTTTCCAAGGCTCTGCTCCAGGATGGCAAAGCAGGGACAGAGGATGGAGTTGGTACTTGGAGAAAAACCAACAGATAATTGATAGAGCCTCCTCACTTATTCTTCCTCTCCAAGAGTTCGTGAGTCATTTTTGATTCTCTGAATCTCTGAACACTGCACAGCGAGGGCACAAAGGCAAGCACTGAAACTTTATTTGGCGATATTTACACTATAGATTATTTAGGTAGAATTGATGACTTCATCTCAGCAGTATCTTCAGCTCTTCATTGACTAATGTGTTGGAACTATTTTTTGTTTTGATTTTGAGTCAGGGTTTCTCTGTGTAGCCCTGGCTGGGCTGGAGCTCACTCTGTCGATCAGGCTGGCCTTAAACGCCTTGTTTGATCTGCCCACTTCTGTCTCTCAAACACTGGGATTAAAGGCACACCTTCATGATGTTCAAGAAATGGTACTTGGATTTGTTTTCCTTGTATAAAAACAAATGTGGTTTGGTTGTTGTATTTTGCTCTTTGTTTTCTGAGCAGGATCATTAGCCAAGTGTGGTCTCAAACTGGCTATGCAGCTGGGGGTGACCTTGAAGTTCTAGTCCTCTTGGCTCTATTTTCCTAGTGTAAAGATTATAGGCACGCATCAGCAAACTGCTTATATGATGGTAGACATCAAATTCGGGGCCTCATGCATCCTAGGAGCACTCTTCTAACTGAGCCACACCCACGCCCACGGCAAATGCAACCCTAGGCATTCATACCTTGCTTTGTATGCACCATGCGCTCCTTTACCATCCATTTCCAGCCATATACCTGTATGTTTTTTTGTTTTTTTCTATATATGCATGACCTTATCTTGTAAGAACAATGGCAGGTTAGAGTCTCATATTAGGTATTTTGTTTTTTTTTTTTCTAACTTAGTTTCACTGTTCGGAAGCTCACTAGACGGGATGACACATGGAGGTATCCTTGTTTCATTTCCCAAATTAGAATTATTTCATTAACAGCATATTTTTTTTGATAGCCATTTATTCGCTTGGAAAAGGCCTTTCCAGTCTTAACTAAAATAATAATAATAATAATAATAATAATAATAATAATAATAATAATAATAATAATAATAAATAATAATAATAATAAAGTGTTTAGGGTTAAACAAAACCAGGGTGTTAACAGAGTCTAAGGGCGCTGCAGTCTGCAGATGACTTCCTCCCTGCTGTGATCTTGCATGGAGGAAGCAGAAGGCCCTTTTCTCTCCTTGTAATGGCCCTAACCCCCTTAGTGGGAATCCTATTCACATACTCTGTGATTGCAGTTGCCTCAAAAGCTCTGCCTCCAAACATACCACGTTGGGGATCAGAGCTTCAACACAGGGGATTTGTCGGGGTTGGGAGACACACTACGCTATTGGACGCACCTGTTTTTTCACATGCTTTTGTTTCTTTTGTTTTCAGTGAGAGTTACATGGACTGACTTTCTAATGTTAAGCCAAGCTTACATTCCTTGGAGTGGGCACTCTGTAGACCAGGCTGGCCTCGAACTCACAGAGATCTACCTGCCTCTGCCTCCCCGAGCATCACACCAAACTTCTTAACCTAAGGCTAATTTCATTTCCATGGCTTATTTTTCCTATGAATTGGAATTCTTTTGCTTATTCATCCCGAAGTATATAGTTAAAAAAAAAAAGATTCTATTTTGATTTCTACTTCAATTGTATTAAGGCCAGAGAATACTCTTATAGCAATCCTTTGACATATAGAGATTTGTTTAATTTGCAAATATACAGTTTTCAAGTTGTTCCCTTAAATTTGAAATGTGGGGGATATACTGTATACACATAAATGTTTGTTATATTGTATACGCATACATGTTCACTAATGCAAAATATCTATATATGTCTTCGTATTAGTTTGTTTCGTTCACAGCTGGGAGAAGTTTATGAGTTTTATTTGGAGCACTTTCTTATTTTTGTTTGTTCGTTTTTTTTGTTTTGTTTTGTTTTGTTTTGAGACAAGGTTTCTCTGTGTAGCCTTGGCTGTCCTAGACTTACTTCGTAGACCAGGCTGGCCTGGAACTCACAGCGATCCACCTGCCTCTGCCTCCCGAGTGCTGGGATTAAAGGCGTGTGCGCCACCACGCCCGGCTTCACTTTCTTATTTTTGTCTCTTGTTCATTAAGGCACAGTCATCAAGGGCACACTTACATTTAGAACACCTCCCCAAGGTGTGCCCAAGTTCCTACCACCGCTGCTGCTAGACGAAGGGTAAATTCTCAACATGGTCCAATCAGCAAAGTTGGGCCGGTGCTTCTGGAGGTCGGGGACCAGCAAAAGCTACAGGACCTGCCCAGTCTGAACTCCTCCCAACAGGAGCTGGGAGACTGCGCCTTGCAGCAAATCTTGAGAACTTGAGTCTGGGCTAGGTTATAGAGAGCACCCTGGTGTACCCGGCGCCCTCCTGCAACTCAAGACTTAAGATCCCAGTAAGCCTGGTGCTGCTTGTAATGGGCTGCTGGGCAGCCCCTTGACGCTTGAAGGAAACTGTGCTCTAGAGACCATGCTGCTGGGATGGACTGGTAACTTGAGACTGGAGTGCCCACTTCATTTGTGTCTTAAGGTCTAGACAGAGCATTAAAACTATACTGAATAAGAACCAATACTGAGAAACCCGGTGGTTTGCAAGCACGGTTTGGTGATAGTTGATACCGGTGTGGAATTGTGTGGAGGTTTTAGGGCTCCGATGGCAGCACGGAGCTGTCAGAGGCAAGGAATATGGCAGCCAAGTGGGGCAGCCCACAGTGATGTGGGGAGACAGTAAGTAGACAGGGCAAGGCAGGGACAAGGAAGAACAGTAACCATTGGAGGTGCTATTAGCTGCTTTAGAAATATATGTTTTGATACGTGATCAGATTCAGCTGGTGCAATCAATCAAGGTCACCATTCCTGGGGTTGGAAGGACTGTTCAGTCCTGAGTTTGACCCCAAGAACCGCCATTATGAAGAGATAGGCATGGCAGGCTACAGTTGTAATCCCAGCCCCCGAGAGGTAGGGACAGGATCTCTAGGGCTCACTGGTCACCATGCGGCTCCAGCAGTAGCTTTAGGACCGAGGAGACACATGTTCCCAAGTATGACAGCTGAGCTTGCCATCCACTCTATAAATGCCCACACTGAGGCCCCCGCCCCCATAACTCATAATTAATCTCTCCCTTCCTCACTCCGTCCAGACTTGAGGTTGTCCACACACCATAGGCTGTTGATGTAAAGGAAAACTGGGTGGAAAGTGTTATAACCACTGATCAGGGTATGTACACACAGAAGAAAGAGAAGCTACTCTTTTAGGGTTACTGAATACAGGGCCTTGTTTTATGGCTTAGAGTGAGTTGGGTGGTAAAATTTTCCCCTACACATTGCAAAAAGCCAGAAAGGAATTCTTTCAGATTCTGTGGGCTACAGGGTCTTTGTCATGGTCAACTCTGCTACCGAGGCGTGAAAGAAGTCACAGCAGTAGAAGTAGCAAATAGTAATGGCTGTGTCCCATCAAGACTTTAGAGAGTGGGCCACTTGGCACTGGCCGGCTTCCTGACTGCTGGCTTTGGGTATGGCCACTATTCTTAAGAACTCGGTAGATTGTGTGCACCATTTCATACTCAGTACATTAGAAGAGGATCATCAAGTTTTAATGTTCAAATCCTCTCTGCTGCACGTGTGTGCTTTACAACTGAATGTTTACAACCCACTAGGATCACCAATGTATTCATTTTTTACTTTATAGCTAGGTTAATGGGCACATGCTAGTTTTTACATTTTATTCCAAACTCAGACCACTGTGATCATCACTGCTCTAGGGAGAATTTATATCATGAGTGGTAAAAGTTGAAGATGAATGAAAGATTTACACTACATATCACATAGTAAATAATTATGTTATTTACTAGCCAGTGGAGGTTCATTTTCTCCTTTCCAACCTGTGGGTCCTGGAGATCAAAGTCAAGTGGACAGGCTGGTAGCGGGTGTTTTCACCCACGGAGCCACCTTGCCAGCTGTCTTCGTAATCTTCAATCTTTTCGTGGTTTTTATGTCGTTGGTTTTTTTTTTTTTTTTCTTTTTTGGTTTTTCGAGGCAGGGTTTCTCTGTGTAACAGCTCTATCTGTCCTGGAACTCACTTTGTAGACCGGGCTGGCCTCGAACTCCCAGCGATCCACCTGCCTCTGCCTCCTGAGGACTGGGATTAAAGGCGTGCGCCACCACCACCCCCCGGCTTTTATGTTGTTGGTTTTTGTTTTGTTTTGTTTTTGTTTTTAATTTGGTTCCTTATGAATATTGCAGAGACTTTCAAGTCTCAGCTGCTTGGAGGCTAAAGTGAATGAAAGCATCTGGCTTGCTGTCCCAACATCTGGGGCATAGTGACGGCCAGGCACTGGGCAGAACAAGGGCATCTTTGCGCAGTTTCACCATTTCCCACTATGGATTTTGACCAGGTTCCAACCGTCGCTCAGTAGTTCCACCACAACAGCTAACCTGGCTTTCTCTAAGTGCTCTTTAGAACCCCGAGGCAGTGCGGCAGGAAGAACGCATGAGGATTCCCAGAGAAGTTGCTTGTCCCCTCAGGTCTTTACTTACCCCCCCCCCCCCAATACCTGAATGCCCTCATACACTGGTGCTAGTTTCCCGGTGTTTCACTCTTCCCTCTGTCCTTCATAAAACCCATCACCGCACACAGGGCAAGTTTTTAGACTAGGCAAGATGTTCCAATGGGTAGAGGCACTGGCTGCCAAACCTGATGACCCAAATTAAATTCCCTGGTGGAAGTTGACGACTGTGCAAGCCAGCCACTGGCTGGTGTGGGCTTCCCACTCCAATAAAGTAAATGTAATTAAAAAAAAAAAGGCAGATTTCATTCTCAACAACATAGACTTTTGCAGATAAGAAAGGTGACCCACACTTTCATTTTCTTTATTTTTCATTGATACCGTATGGATACAAAGTTTCTAGAAAGCTACAAAATGTCTACCACTTTATCAAGAAGGCATCAAAATGTGTCACTTTGCAAAGACATGAAAACACCTGCAGGAACTGACACAAAAATAGCATTTTTAGAGTGATGAAATAATTGCACTTAACTGTCATGGATATTAAAGTTATCACACATATGTACCGCGAAAGCTAGAATACATTTTTTTTTTACAAAGCACTTTATAAAAAAATTCTCTGCACACAAACCCTATAATTTTCATATAACTATCATACTAAAGATAAATTCACTTTAAAGCCAACACTTAGAACATTTTTTAAACAGAAAGGTACCAGTACCTAAACACAAACGTTAACGAATACAAGAATACTGTACTGCCGGGAAGTTTAGCCAGATGCCTTTTGAAAGTTTCTGCAAACAGTTTAAGAACACAAGTGAATGAGCCACCCCACCCTCTTCTCAACTGTCTCCCCCAAGAGGAACCCAGTCACCCAAAGGCTCAGGTTCCGGCCCAGTCTCAGCAGCAGTACAGTATCAAAGGAGCCACTGACCAGATGAAACGTTTACGCCACAAGCCCACCATCCTATACACTTTACACGAGACACAACAGAGAAGCCATGAAGTCGCTTAGAATGTGAACGAACACACGTGGCAAAATCCAATTTACATAAAATTTGAGCGTATCAAAGAAGTAAAGGCTTTTCAGGTTTTTAAAATGTTACAAAAAGGTTTTTTTTGTCATTTTTCAGGCACGTACTGTTTTTGTTTTTACTGTTTTTTTTTCCCTTGTCTGAAGTCATAAGCCCACTCAAAAAGGCCTAGAGAAGTTGATCTTTCAAGAAGGTAACAGGAGACGTACATCCTTTTTTTTTTCTTTTAAAGAAGTGCAGTTAATAATCTATTTTATACATTAAAACTACTCACAGAAAACAATTCTAAAAATAAAAGCATGAAACTCACAGAAAGGTTTTCTAAAAAGAAGGACGTGTGGATTCTGCCTGCCTCTCTTAGAGAGAAGGGAAACAGAATGCACATGAAAACCAGTAAGGGTCAGGCTGAGCAAGGCTGGAGTCTAGTGTGACTGGACCCCACGGCCATGAAACGAGGGTGGGACACAAATAGACAAATGCTGCTTCTATGCTTCTATCTAAAATGATGTCGTGTGGGGCGCAGAGACCCAAAGCAGATTCACAGAGAGAACAAGTCACGGCTTAGGAACCAACAGCAACTACAGACATCTCGTCTTAGTTAATGGTGCTTGACTTCAGTGAGGCCTACCCTTTGCAACGCAGTCAATGTTAAACACAAAACCTTCATTTTAAAAGATATAAGCAAAGAGCTTAGGAGAGAAAGCTACCGCCGGACAAGACAGCAGTGTCTAGCAGGAGGCACGAGAAAACACACACTTGGGGAATTTCTTCAAGTTGTGCTGTGTCCTGCCAGGGAGGAGTCTAAAACACCAAACCGCTAACTCTAACCTGTGCTGAGGAGTTCTCCTCTTCATCTGATAAGCTGTTTTTCTTTAGAAACACAGCAACAACAAAAACAGGACTTTTGTACATACTCACAACTTGGGTGGATACAAATCACTTTGTAATGTCAGAGCCCCGGGTGGCTATTCCTTAGACACCAGGGAGGGGCAAAGAGAACACATGTGGTAGTTTCAAGGCTAACTTTCAAAGTTGTCTGTCATTACTTTTTACACTTACATCAGCAAAGGAATAAAAAAACAAAACAAAAACAAACACCTATTTTTTTTTCCTGGCTTCTTTTTGCCTCCTTTATTCTTTTCATTACTGTATGGGGTTTCCAGATGCACAAAATTTTACTCTAAGCTGATACAGACTTCAAAGAGTTGGCTCTCTGAGGACTAGAACATTCTTGAAAATGCCGAATTGCAAATGGTGTGCTCTCTGGAAGTCTCTCACAGCACATGAGGACATCTGGAGCCAGCAAATCTGCCCAAAGACGCTTCAACTGCTATGACCCTAGTGAACCCATTTTTAATTTTTGTTCTGCACTGTCATCTCCATCCGAGGCTTCCAACAACCAAACGTGTAAAGCAGTCAAGTGCGCACTGGCGTCCCAGTGGACGAGAGTCTCCACAGACTAGACACGGACACAGGGAGAAGGCAAAGCCGTGGTGTCCGTCCACCGGCGGGATTCGGGTGTTTGTGCGCGAGTTCCTTCCCAGGGATGCAGAGCTGGGTGACGAGTCGACGGACATGCCGGGGAGAGTCGGCACACACAGACACAACAGTTTTCAGGGTTCCCCGCTGCTGCACTGTGCTATAGGTGAGTGGTGGTGGGGTCCCCACTGGCAGGCAGACTCACAGCAGGCAGGGATCACACGGTGCTCTCGTGAACACAGGCCTGTGGTTGGTTACTCATCCCGGTTAACCAAAGGCATTATGGTGATCTCGAAATATTTTTGGTCTCTCTACAAATTGTCGGTTATTACGGTGGCACTTTCTAAGCTGGAATCTCGAGCCAAAGGCACTTTCATGCTGGAGCGCAGAAGATTCACAAATAGCTAAGTATTTGGTCATGAATTGAAAAAAGGCATCAATGAAAAGTACAATTCGCTCTTCACAGTCAGCTGCGAAGCTGCAGCCTTTGGTTTTGGTATGGATACAGACGTGAGAGCAATGGTCAAATAACTGACTTGGGTTTCCCGGTTCAGGTTGTTTGAAACCAAGTCATCAGCTTCCTATAGAGCTGGATTTAAAAATGGGCTTCTGAAACACAAATGAGAAGGGTTTTGGCTTGCCTGCTTCGGATACAGGGCCAATTAGCAAGTGGACACCGAGAGCAGGCTGAGAAAAGGCTGGCGGCTACAAGGTACTGCTAAGGCACTGCTTTACTGGGAGGCTTTGGCAGCTGTGAACTGAAAACTATGAAAAGTAACAGTAGTAAGAGAAATGCTTCCAGCTTACAAAAGGGCTCACGGTTCCCAGGCAGCCTGTCACACTGACAGCCTACGGACGTCTCCGAGATTTAAGGCTTTTTCAGGAATGACACGAGCAGGGCTTAGCCACAGAAACATCAACATAGAAGCCAGCAACCCATACATCCTCCTAATGTCACCGATGAGGACACCAACAGTTACACTACCCTTCCTTAGGACAGGTGTGGTACACCAGAGCGTATACAAAAGTACACAAATTACAGGTACCTGGTTTATAAAACGGACCATCATGTGACTTCAATACTAGATGGTTGTATAAAAGGTGGCTAACGCCACCATGGTTGAAGCCTAAAGAAGACCTGGGTCTAAAAGTCCTCTGAGGAATTTTAATACCAAGGGTTCTATGTTGGCTGGTGTGTGGGCAGGGCGTGGCTACTGGGATGGTGGCAAATAGAAATTTGACTCGAAGCCTGTGGCTGGAGAACTGTCCCTCGAGGAAGGGAAAAGGCGCATCAGCCTTGCCATCTGCTCAAGGTCCCCAGACAGCTAGAGGAGATCTGAACTGACCCTAACCATTCACAGGGACCACTTACGCACAGAGCACCAGAAAAGGCAGCTGCTACCAACCACAAGAGGCCGAAGATGAATGAGAAGCCCTCAAACCTTGCTCTGTGACTCACTAACTGGGAGGCTTTGGACCAGGCACCTCTCATCCCCTTAAGGTGAAGGGGCATGGGCCGGGCTCTTTCAGTCTGAGTATAAGCCACTTTCTGTAACAGATCCAGGCCTGCGCCGTCCCTAAGGATGGAAGAGATTCAATAGAGAGCGTGGACCGTAAGGCAGACAGCAGGAGCAGTGTAGTGGAGATCTACAGCAACCAGGGCTGAAGACAGGGCCGAAGGACTGTAAAAGCAGGGGGTGTGGTGGGGTGGAGGGAGCAAATCAGCACATCAGCACATCAGTGGGTCAACATTCCAGCGCTGAGGAGCTGCTGACAGGTGATGGCTTCTGGGGGAAAAGAAGCCAGTTAAAAGAGTGTGGTTCCTGGCAGGCCCACCATGGTCCAGTGGGTGTCCCTACACCCGTGAGTGTATGGACAGTACAGCCTGGCCATGTAAGTGTGCTGGCTAGTTTTATGTCAACTTAACACACACTATAATCATTTGAGAAAAAGAAACCTCAAAACTGAGAAGATATCTCCATCAGTAATGGGTGCAGGCAAGCCTTTGGGCATTTTTTTTTTTTAAATCAGTGAAGGGGGAGGGGTCAGCCAGTGTGAGTGGTGTCATCCTCGGGGCTGCTGGTGCTAAGTTCTGTAAGAAAGCAGACTGAGCAAGCCGTGAGGAGCAAGCCAGTAAGCAGCACCCCTTCACGGTTTCTGTATCAACTCACAGTCTCAAGTTCCTGCTGCGGCTTCCTTCGGTGATGGACTATGACGCAGAAATGTAAGCCCGCTTTACTCCCTAGCCTGCTTTGGGTCAGGGTCTCCATGATAGCAATTGGAACCCTAACTAAGACGGTGGGCTATTTTTGTTTTCTAAAGGTGAGAAAGAACAAGTTGGGAGGGGCGGAGATATGGGGGAGGGGGCGTGGTGAAAAGGTAAGAAGGGAGGAGTGGGAAGCAAAATGTATATGAAAGACTTTTACAGCTGTTTTAAGAACAAAAGGTAAATCAGGGCCATTCCTGCTCACTCCCACCCCCAGAAAGGCATTCGCAAGAAGAGGACACAGTGATGTAGGTGCCTGCACTGTGAGGCAGCAGACACGGAACCGTAGTCTGTGGAGTCGTACCCTTTGCACTGCCAACTGCTGGTACTTGGGGAAAAAGAGCCCCAGCCCTTGGTGGTACAGAGGGGCAGCTCCACTACTGAGTGGTACACTCCTCACCCCCATCATATTCTGGGATGGCCTGGCCTGTAGCCACAGATCATCTGTACCCACTCATGTCGTCCTGGTCTCCGGACAGTAGTGGGCTCCTCTCAAGGAAGGACACAGGAAATCTAAGCCAAAGAAACATCAAAAAGATTAACTAAAGGGTCTCACACCCAGGAGAGACCCTGAAACACCTGGGTTTTGGAAACTCAGGGTAGCCATTCCTTTGAGGGCTGGCTTAGGAACATGGAAGCAAGGCAGTTCTCAGGAAGAGAAACAATCCCGGCTGGCTCACATAACGAGGTACACTGCAAATGGCAAAATCTTATATATTCTCCTCGTCTTTCTAGGGACCAGGGATGTGGCTGGGAGGAGACAGTCGAGCCAATTGGTTCTTTTAGCTACAGGCCAGCCACACCCACCGATGGCCAAAGGATGCTAGAGCAAAGGGGTATGTGTCACCTGGACGTAGCAGACGTAGGATTTTACTTTACAGCCTCAATGAAAGGCAAATTGCTGGGGCTGGAGAGATGGCTCAGAGGTTAAGAGCACTGGCTGCTCTTCCAGAGGTCCTGAGTTCTATTCCCAGCAACCACATGGTGGCTCACAGCCATCTATAATGGAATCAGATGCCCTCTTCTGGCCTGCAGGTGTAAATGCAGGCAGAGCACTGCATACAAAATAAATAAATAAATCTTAAGCCAGAGTAGTGGGGCACACGCCTTTAATCCCAGCACTCAGGAGGCAGAGGCAGGTGGCTTGCTGAGAGTTCGAGGCCAGCCTGGTCTACAAAGTGAGTCCTGAACAGCCAAGGCTACACAGAGAAACCCTGTCTCGAAAAACAAAAAACAAACAAACAAAAAAAGCAAATTGCTATGCTTTTGTGTTTTTTTTTTTAATTTAAAAAGTTTATGCCATGGTCTATTGTGTTCACATATTCCTAACAGTTGTTTGTGTGTGTGTGTGTGTGTGTGTGTGTGTGTGTGTGTGTATGTGTGTGTACACACACATACGTACATGTATGTAAAGAAACTCTTACTTTTCCTCTTACCTTCGCTGGGAAGTGGAGGGGTAACCCTTTCTTGCTTCTCCAGTAAGAAAAGCACTTGGGGAAGTAGCCCAAGACTGGCCGCATCAGACCAACTCTGCTGGGCAATGCTTTGGACTAATTAGATGAGAGAGATGAAATCCCTCTTGGAAACAGAGCTTCCTAATATGGGGGTTTGCTTGAAAAAATGGGGGGGGGGAGGAGAAGAGGGGGAGCGAGAGAGAGAGAGAGAGAGACTATATGAATATAAAGTGCCCACTGAGGCTTATGAAGAAATGCCTTCGAGAAAGCATGTCCACATCTACTGTGCAGACGGAGAGAGGCGATGAAGAACTAGCAAAGTGACAAGAAACAGCGCCCAAAGAGCTGAACACCCACATGTGGGGACACAGAGCTGTAGTCACAGAGGCTCTCTGTGCACACTGGGTTCCCAGCCACAACCCATCCTCAAGCTGGCGGGGAGGCCTATGACAGTGACACTGATGACAGTGACATTGGGGGAGCAGAGACACCAAGCTTTGATGAGCCTTCTGCTTGTTTGGTTGATGACAACTTTCTTCCAGCCACAGGATTCTGCATTCTTTGCAACTCACAGTGCAGTATTCATGCCAATTTTAAAATTTGCTATCAAATTTCAGCGGTTCAAATATGAACCTGTCTCCATAAAAAATTTGGTGGACCTCATAAAACGTAACTGCACACACAGGATATAACGTTGTAAGCTTAGATTTGTTCCAGTATTATCTACTTATTGCAAAAAGAGCCGTCTTTTCTTTTTCATTAAATAATCACTTATCACATTAGTACAATACAATTTTACATTTTTAAATATACTATATATGTTAAGGATAAGGGGTGACATTTTCCTCCTTTATAACACCTGTTTCAAGAGTTTAATGAATTAGGGTATTAGTTTCAACCTTGAGAGGGGTAAAGGTACAAATTTGTCTCATTAGGATATTTCTAACAAGTATTTCTTAAGGCTATAGTTTAACATTTGGTTTTAAAATGAAAGAAAGATTTCATTCAAAAAATAATTTAGTGAATTACATTCTTCCATGACTTCCACCCTAATTAGTTACAAAGATAAGTCTAAAGAATCTTAGTTTTCCTGTACTAGTTTACATTTATATTTAAAGATTAATTTTACTTGTATCTTAAAACAAGAATTTCATGTTGGAAAAAAAAAAACTAAATACATTAGTATAAAGGCAGTCAATGCCCCATGGCCAATCCTCTGTCTCAGTACTTTCTACCACAACAGGAAACAGGTCTGCAGAGAGAGAGAGGCTTAGACTGTAAGATTCACCTTCCCCAAGGAATTGTGGGTTGCAGATCTGAGGAATACACACAAAAAAAACTGCATCACAACTTCACAGCTACAATGATAGCATGAACACATGGAAAAAATAATAATAATAAGTTCACTCAAACAGGATTTAGAAAAGTCAGGGTGTGGCGCCCGGAGGACCAGGGCAGCACCCTGTGTGGTGAGGTTTACAGTCAGTCGTTTGATAATGGAGAGTGTGTGTGTGCACATACGTGTGTGTATATACAGATATCAATATATATATAAATAACCAGGTTCAGTCCTTTACAAGCCTGTAGATATGATGCTGTGCTCCGTGTTCACTATTTGACACTTCAAATACACAGGCCATGCAGAGGAGAGTTTCTTGTGTGTCCCTGTTTGTTACCACCTGTTAAAGGAGAAAAAAAAAAAGGCATATATATCATCAGCCCATATAAACTAAACGAGGGAGCATGATCTAACAGGAGAGAGGCTGTCTTAAGATGATGGCGGATCAGAGCCCTACTCAGCCTCGCTCTGTATCCTCCAACACACTCAGGAGAGTGCAAGCCCCACTGGATCCCCACTGAGCCTGGCAGCAGACACAAGACCCTAGTGACGGTCACCTGCAAGAACTGGTGTGGTTTCTGGGTTCGGGGCTAATATTGTTATCATCAATAATTCTCTCTCACAGGGCACTCACATGTTTTAGGTGATTCTCGTGTGTTTCAGTATTGTTGTTTTTAATTTTAATTGACAAATAATTGTAATATATTATAGGGTAATGTGGTGTTTACATTGTGGAATGGTTAAGACAAGCTAATTACTATAGTCACCATATTTATTTGTGTTAAAAAAACACTTAAGGCCTCAATTTCCCCATCCTACATTTCACTTGAGCTAAATCGTATTTTCCAACAACCAACGGCAGAATTAATTTTATGGGCACCTTGATTAGTTATACCACATTAGCCAGCAGTACCAGTGTACTTGCTGTGAAAAGGACAGTGGTACACACAAAATCCTGTCTGATGCTACTGCTTCCTGCTGACACTGGCTGTGCCTCTCACAACGTGTTAGGAAATGCTTACCCATCCACTGGGCCGCTCTCCCTCACACCCATCACCCTAGCCTCTTTTCAGATCTGCACTCTGACCTTCCTCCTCACGATGGCCTCAGCCCCCCAGGCTGCCTCAGAAGGAACACTGTGAAGGACATCCTGATCAAACGCACCACCTCACAACGCTTCGATGGTTCTCTGTGACTTTCACACTCAAAAATGTTTTGAACTCTGGTGTCTTATCGAGCTGGTCAAGGGCTTAATTGGCCCTCCGCAATGGTCTGCTTCACCCACTTAAGTTCCCCTAGCCTTCAAGCACCCAAGCTCAGGGTCCCTGACTGAAAAAATAAGGCCTTGCTTCTGATTTTCCCCGTGGAGTTGTTTTTCAGGAAACACCACAGACTGGTGTTTTGTAGTATCCAGCTCACCCAGTGGACTATGAAGAATTGGGACCATGTTTTCTAGTTAACTAGCTCAGACCTGGCATGCCGCGGCCAAGCACGGCACGAGTGAGCAAAGCTTCCACTGCCGTGTGCCTGTTATGCATTTAATATGTTACGAGATGCCGGGCACAGGCTCTGTGACTGGGTGCTACCGTTCCCTATGGCAGAGAGGAGGCGGGGGTGCCATCTGCTCAAGGCTAACCAGCTCAAAGCTGCTAACTCACATGGAGGTTTGCCCACCTATGAGCTAAGGCTTATCATCTCAGCACTATGGGCCTCTCTGCCAGACACTGGTGAAAGTTTGTTTTTGTTTTTTATTTTTAAGATTTATTTATTTATTTATTTTGTATACAGTGTTCTGCCTGCACACCAGAAGAGGGCATCAGATCTCATTATAGATGGTTGTGAGCCACCATGTGGTTGCTAGGAACTGAACTCAGGACCTTTGGAAGAGCAGGCAGTGCTCTTAACCTCTGAGCCAGGTCTCCAGCCGACATTGGTGATAGTGTTATTTTCTACTCATTTACTGGATGAATGGCTGCCACCCTCATCTGACCTTGGGCTGCCTGCCCCACTCACCCAGTCCATCACAATACTCCAAGCACCTGACACCCATCCACGCACGTAGCTAAACGTCTTACTTGCTTGGTAAATGTGAAAACTGCTTGTTCCTCAGCGTAAACACCTTCCTTAACATCCCTGAGAACCCCTCCCCCACCCCTTCCATGGTGTTTTTTTTTTTTTTCCAGAAATATCAGCAATTTAAAGGACTGTGTGTGTCATAAGCTGATCATTTGCTTCTTTACGCAACAGGCCATAAGCTACCACGGTAAATTCCGTGCTCTTAACTCGCCTCCCGGCAGCCAGTGCTACATCCATGGTATGGCTGAGGGATAAAGGACTCTCACTGGTCATCCTGGAGGTAAAAACGACAGAGTTGAGTGGTCCATCTATTAACGGATCTAGCCAGGCACATCTGAAGACTCTGAGTGGCCTGGCTGGACACATGAAGCAGAGAGGACCTTCAGTTCAAGCTTTCTGTTTCACGACTCAGTCTACGCCGATCACTCTGACCTCAGCGGGTTGTAAGGATTCCATAACCACAAAAATGTTACTGTTGTTCGCAGTTAAGAATTTTTATTTTTTTAAGTGTTTGTATTAGTATT
This sequence comes from Acomys minous, assembly GCF_964271855.1. NCBI lineage: Eukaryota > Metazoa > Chordata > Mammalia > Rodentia > Muridae > Acomys > Acomys minous. Next base: position 142,542,455 of record NC_140484.1, on the reverse strand, counting down.
TCTTCACATGTACATGTGTGTACATCTGTATAAATACATGTGCCCGAGGTTAGGGGCATTCCCTGCAGCTGGGGTTACAAGCGGTTGCAGGCTAGGACTTGATCTTGGTCTCTCTGAAGGAACAATACATTTCTTTTAAAGACTTATTTATGGATTATGTATATAGTGCTCTGCCTGCATGTACACCTGCAGGCCAGAAGAGGGCACCAGATCATATCACAGATGGTTGTGAGCCACCATGTGGTTGCTGGGAATTGAACTCAGGACCTCTGGTAGAGCAGACGGTGCAATTAACCTCCATATGCCAAATACAAGAGATAAGTGCGTGCATGCGTGAGTGAGTGCGTGCGTGCGTGCGTACACATTACTACTGGCTTTCATTACACATTTTAGCCAAGTCCAGTGAGGTCTAGGATTTCTCTGCTGGTGGAAGTTCTCTGTCCCAGAGGCGTATAGCTGACAGGTTATTGGGCTCTGGGAGAATTAGGGTCTTGGCTCTGACATCTCAGGGCCACATTCAATTCAGCCAGGCTCTCTGAGGCAGAGTGCAGACTGAGGCACAAACAGAGCTGGAGTTGAAACTCCTGCCACAAGACGTGGTTGGCCACTCACCTAAGAGGTCAAGTCACTGAGGTGGTTTGAGTGTCTTGAAAGGACCGCCCCCCTCGCTGCCTGCTCCCAAGCGCTGAGGCCTGCACTTGCTTTGTCTTTGTGTGTGTGTTGAGGCCAGAGTTTGAAGTTGCATGTCCTCCCTGATCACCTTATTTTACTACTGTTTCCTTCCTGAGATATGCTCTCTAACTATGGAGGTCACTGATGAGGCCCCGCTGGCTGATGGCCTCCAGGGACTGAGCTATCCGTCCCCACCTCCCCAGGGCCGGGGAGCACAGGCAGTGAGTGCCATGAGGCCTGGCCTTCGGTACAGCAGAGAAGCAGTCCTCAGCCCTCAGGCTTGGGTGGCAAGCCATCCTCCCCAGTTCCCACACACTTGGACTGTAGCAGGGTACAGTTCTGAGACAGCCACCTGCTCCCTGCTGCCACTCACTCTGCAAACTGCTCATCTTCCACCAAAAGGGTACTGGTGACTGTTAAAGACAGGCGTTCTCCATTTCCCCAGACATCCAGTGTCTAAGCTTTCAGGAGCACACAGCCACCGTTGAGACTAAACTAAGAGTCTCTCTCTAGAGACAGTCAAGCTTGTATGCAAAACCCCACCTTTGCCTGTGGCTCCTAGGACTGAGCTCTGAGATTCCAGTCCCTGACATGGCAGTGACTCCTATTTCTGGCTATGCCGTGACTACTCAGGTTGCTAGGTGTTCATGGCAAGCACCTTTACCTGAGCTACCTCATTGGCTTGTTTTTTTGTTTGTTTGTTTGTTTTTTTGTTTTTGTTTTTCGACACAGGGTCTCTCAGTGTAGCCTTGGCCATCCTGGACTCACTTTGTAGACCAGGCTGGCCTCGAACTCACAGCGATCCGCCTTCCTCTGCCTCCCCAGTGCTGGGATTAAAGGCGTGCGCCACCACGCCCGGCTTCACTGGCTTGTTTTAAGATAGATAGGATCTCACTATGTTGCCCAACCTGCCCTCAATCTCCTGATGCCCCTGCCTCAGTCTCCCTATGGGGATTACAAGCAGGTACTACCACATAAGGCTTGAATTGGTTTGTTTTTATTTTTTAAACAAAAAATGGGGCAGGTGGAAAAGAGCCTCTCAAACCAAACCAAAACAGCATGTATCTTACTGAGAACCACAGCGGAACCAAACGCATCAGGTAAGGGATCCCCGGGGGAAACACCCAGGCTCCCCAGGAACAGAATAATGTGGTGTGACCACAGGGGTGCCCTTGTCACCCCCCAGGGGATCTGTTCTCACTGAGTTTTACTTTGGCATTCTGACCTTCCAGTTTAATCAAGAACTTCTATTTTCTTTTTTAAAAAGATAAAACCCATTACTGAATATTTTATGAACATGTTTTAAGGAGAAGAGCCTCTGATTCTGGCAACTGATCCAGAATTCAAAATTTTAAACATTTTTTGGGACTTCCTCAACTCGGTAGCCATGGTACAGAAGAAACCGGGCCGTCATTTCCTACCATCTCTGCTCTGCATTCAGAAACCCCCGATGCGTAGACCTGTCTTCTATCTCACAGCCCAGTACGACCCAAGTTGGTTGGTTGGGTCATGTGATTCAGCTGTTGCCTGACCACCAGATACCCAAGTGCCCTTGCTGAAAACCGTGGTGCCTCCCCATCCACCTTCCTCACCATCCCCAAGAAGCCTCAGCACAGACTCTGCCAAACCAGGAGAGAGACAAACATTACCAATAAAATGGTGAAGTTTTCCAAAACACTGTTCATCATATATTTCTCTGGTAGGTGTTTGAGCTTGTGAATGAAGTTGATCATATATTCACACATTGGCGAGCGGTTTATTCGGTACACAAATCGGCCATTCTCGAACCTTGCATATTCCGTCTGTGAGGAAAAGGAGGTTTGAGTATCTTTATACTTCAAAACACAGAGAACAGCTGCTTCTGGAAGCACGCACTTCTCAAAATGAATCACCTTAATATGCTCTGTTATTTGTGTAGTGAAAACAAATCCTACCTCTAAATTTACTGCCTTATACAGAATCCATTATTTTTCTGCAACTTAAAAGAATGTTGTAAAGAGTGATCTTTAAAGCATTTGACAGATGCTTTCAGTAAAAGTGTGTGTGTGTGTGTGTGTGTGTGTGTGTGTGTGTGTGTGTGTGTATGAGAGAGAGAGAGAGAGAGAGAGAGAGAGAGAGAGAGAGAGAGAGAGAGAGAGAGACAGAGACAGAGACAGAGACACTTCACACACCCCCTAAGAGGCAAAGTAACACAAACTTAGACAACACAATATTCTGGCCTACAAAAATACAAAGTGCTAGTACTGATCTAAAAGGAGAGCAGACACAGAGTGCAGACTGCAGAGGAGACCACTAGGCCTGACTACACAGAGAACTCAAGACCTTAAGGGAGGAACCTGGGTTACATTGGAGAAGCTGCTATGTGGGATACTCTGAAGACAGATCTCCCCTTGAGACAGGTCTCTCTATGTAGCCCTGGCTGGCCTGGAACTAGCCATGTGGACCAGGCTGGACTCGAACTTCCTGGGATTAAAGGCATGCACCACCATGCACAGCTCTGTAGACAGACCTTTGATATAGATCTTTAGATGAGTTTCCTAAACCCAAAGCCTGTCTGTTCTAGAAACCAGAATCTAGAAACTGAAACTGACATAAATCATAAAATATTCAGAATCTAACAAGGAAAAAGCTGAAAAAAGCCATGAAATCCTATTAAAACACCTGCAATGAGAGAGAAGTGCAAACAGATTTATTATTAATAATACATCTATTTGTGGAGGCGGTTCAAGATAGGATTTCTCTGTGTAGCCCTGGCTGTCCTGGACTTGTTTTGTATATACTAGGCTGGCCTCAAACTCACAGCGATCCTCCTGCCTCTACCTCCCGAGTGCTGGGATTAGAGGCGTGCGCTACCATGCCCAGCTTATTAATAATACATCATTGTAAGTGTAATTTTAGTGTTCAAAACTGTCTGCCTTTCTACACATTAAATAAAGTGCACACTGGTTAGAAGTAAGAAGGCTGGCTCCTAGCTTAGCAAAGACAGAAAAAGAACAGTAAGAGCAACTTGTTGCACTGGACCCCAGAACCTAGTCACAAAGTCACCATGACTAAGGCCGCAGGGTCCTGGGTTGGACAGGGACACGCTGATGTTGAACAGGGTCCAGAAGCCTCTAGGATAATCAGGAATGATACAGGGAAAGACTCAGCTGGAGAAAGATTAATACTTAACAAGTAGATTTATTTTCATGTTTATTTTGTGTGTGTGTGTGTGTGTGTGTGTGTGTCACTACATACGTATGGAGGTCAAAAGAAAACCTACACGAGTTAGTTCTTTCTCTTCTTCCACCATGTGGGTGCCAGAAATCAAACGCAGACTTTTAGGTTGGCAGCAAGCGCCTTAACCACTGAGCCATCTTGCTAGCTGATTCCCTACCCCACAATCTGATCCTAATGTGCTCCTGCTGCTCTGTCAGGACAGCCACACACACCCTAGATTTAATTTTCCTTAATGCTCAGGATTCCCAATTGATATTTCCTGTCTCTCAAGACTACTCTTGTTTCTATAATTATGTCCCATTTGTCCCTTGAAAAGGTACTTTCTGGTCACTGCTGCTGGCAAGCATAAAGGGTGACCTCTGCCTCTCCCTCCTCTTTAAACTTTAATATGCAGTTACTAAATTCTATTTAAAACCTCTTACTGGAGTCCCACTGAAGCCATTTCAGAAAAGCTCATGACCCCAGTTAATTCACCATCAACTCAGCCCACCCATATCCCTCTCCCTGCCTTTTAAACATCCGCCCCGCATGGCCCGAGCTGTGTTCAGCAAGCTCGGAGGCAGCCCATGCCCCACAGCTCTGCCTAAGCTCTACCCTTCCCTCTCCGGCCAGGATCCTCTAGGCTTGGTTGGAAGCTACAGTCTTGCCACAGGCAAGTTAGGCTCCTGGATTGAGAGTCCAGGCCTGCTGCAAACAAAACCTCAACCTTCAGGCAGTAGGGGTAGGGTGGGCGGCACAGAAGCAACTAACCCTGATAAGACAAGGTTAGTTCCTTTGTAGAAGGAAGAGGGCAAGAAATATGCAAGGTGAATGGGGATATTTCCTAACACAGGGTGAGTTTTCCTAACACAGTTGAGTTTCTTTGTTTTGAGACAGGGACTCTAGTAAAGTAGCCCAGGCCGGCCTGGAGGGTGCGAGTCTCATGCCTCAGACTCCCAAGTGCTGGGACTTCAGGCATGAGCCAACACTCCCTGCTGAAATTTAAGCTAAAAACAGCTTTAAAAAACAAACAAACAAACAAACAAACAAAACCAAATTCAAGCTCAAGGTGCCAGGTCTTAAAAGGAGGGTACCACTGAGCTGCAGCCACCTTGGCCATCATCCCAACCCAGAGGTCCTTCCAGACCCCGCCAGGGGCCTCTCACCAAGGAGACCAGTACTGGCTAGCTGGGCAGGGCATCCCTCAGAGAAGGCTCACACAGAGCACCCTGTCTGCCCTCAGGTGTTGCCAATCACTTTCCCCTTCCCGATATAACATGGAAAAGGTACAAGCAGAGGAGGAAGGAAGGCGACAAGTCACCCAGAGGATGTTTCTCAGCTGCAGAGGCCCACTTACCTCTACTTTTTCTACTACTTGTTTCCCAAAGGAGCACACTTTGGTGGAGCAGGTGACGGTCATGTTTTCAGAGCTCTCGTACTGACTGCTCACCCCATAAAAGGCCCCGGCGTCGTCTTGGATATTGCAGTTTAAGTCCGCCTGTTGGAAGGAAGTAGGGGCAGGTTATTTTCTCATCCTAGGATCACCAGTGGCAAAGAACAGAGTAAGCCATCCAGCAGCTATGCAGTGGGGAAGAGAGCGATGCCTTTCGACAGACACCCCCTTGATGGGAAGCCACGTCCCTCCCAGGCAGCGCAGGGACTTGCCCCATAGCCAAGGATGAGCATCAACTCCAATCTCCACCTCCTAAGTGCTTACAGGAATGTGCTGCCATACCTGGTTCCCAGGGACTGCCCCAGCCAGGCCTCCTGCACGCTAGGTAAGCACAACTGAACCCTGCGGGGGTGCACATTTGGGAAAGTCCTCCCTTGAGGGAACCGACTATGAGTGTGCATTCAGCCTGACGTCCTTGCTATCAGTATTGGAAAAGGACTGTACCCTTGTAATGAAAACTCAAAACGTTTCTAAAATGTACAGAAAGCAGGGCATGAATCGACTGGGTAATCTTCCAATCTTGTGAGGCTTAAAAGAACAGGCCGCTGCAGCTGACTCATCACTGCTACAAACGTGCTTACCACATCCAGAGGGGAAAGACTTCCTACTCATGAGCACCCCACAAAAATGCTAAAACCACGGCTACTCACCTAACACAATTTTTTTTTGAGACAGGGTTTCTCTGTGTAGCCTTGGCTATCCCTTTGTAGACCAGGCTGGCCTCAAACCCACAAGGAACCACCTGCCTCTGCCTCTTTAGGCGTGCACCACTGAGGCTAACCACACATTCTCATGAATGGCCAACCTATGTAAGGCTCATGCTGGACATGACAGCACCTAGCTACAACCCAATGTGGGAGACGAGTCCAGGGGAGTGGCTCTGCCGACAGGGAGTATCACACTAAGGGATGATGGAAGGTCATAGGTTAGTTAGGACCAGCACATGCAGAGGTAATGGAGGCCTGGAGTGCTTCTTCCCAGCTCTAGTCCTCATGCATGAACCAACGCGCCCAGGAGAAACAGGCTTATAGCTCAGGCTGTGGACGGCTAAACACAAAGCGGAGGTTGCCTCTTGGAGCAAAGGGCAGACCTGAAACTTCCCAAAGGCCGCCCTGGTCTACAAAGTGAGTTCAGGGCAGCCAAAGCTACACAGAGAAACCCTGTCTCAGAAAGGCAAAAAAATAAAAATAAAAAGGAGTAAATGTAAGCTGGACATGGCAGCACATGCCTATAATTCCATCACTGAGGGGACAGAGGCAGCCTGAACCACATGAAAGTAAGTTTCAAGCTAACTAAGGCTACACAGTGAGATCCTGTCTCAGAAGGAAGGAAGGAGGGAGGGAGGGAAGGAGGGAGGGAGGGAGGGAGGAAAGGAAGGAAGGAAGGAAAGAAAGAAATCGCAACAACAAAGTGGGTAATTATGTGCTGAAAAGAGAATGTAAACCAACTTACTATTCTAAGCTAAACAACCTAGTCCTTTTGGGTTCTTCTGAGAGACACAGTGAAGGAAACAAGCAGGTGTTTTAGACCGAGGTGGGGAGGGAACTCAGGAGACGAAGAATGGCTGGGAGGAGAGGGTGGGGAGCTAAGCCGGTGGTAATGGAAGGAAACTGTAACAAGGTGTTGACCTCATTATTCAAAACACTCACAGTAACTTGTCAGTGCACACACACATTCTGAAAAGACCAACCAATTCAGAACGGCAGCCATGGTCTGACATCAGGCAGGCTGATGACAGTGTTCCGTGTTCACCCTTCCATCCCTGTGAGCTTAGGGGAAGCTGCTGTCACTGGTGGCCACAAACCTAGATTCCTAACAAGGTGGGTTGGGTGCTCCATTTCTTTACTCCCAGTATTAGCTGGCACTCTGTATCTCTATTTGAAACATCAAACTCTAAAAGAGAGACAGTAGAGACAGTAGGATGGAAGTGGCTGGGTCTGCCCTAGCACCCTCACCATCACTAAGGCACTGTCCTTCATTTACAAATCTGTTAAAGGAAACCAATGAATGAGGTTGTACCCGAGGTTCAAGCTGCAGCTGGCTCAGACGCTTCCAAGTTGTTACACACTTAACTCCAGAAAGAAAAACAAAACTATAATGCACTCATGTGTGTTGCTTAAGGCTAATGACAAAGGCTATGTGTATTTTAAAGCATTTAAGTGCTATGTATAAAAAAATAAATAAATCTCCAATTTATCATTTCCTTAATGAGGAATTAGACAAGCATCTCGGGGAAGGTGCCTTTTATCAGTAAAATTACTTAGAACTGTGCACACATGATAATAATAAAAAGAAGACTTTTTGGATTTTGTTTGTTTCAAGACATGGTTCACTGGACTTGCTTTGTAGACCAGGCTGGCCTCGAACTCACAGAGATCTACCTGCCTCTGCCTCCCAAGTGCGCTGGGATTAAAGGCATGTGCCACATACACCTGGATCAAGACGACCTTTTAAAAACAAAAAACAAAAAACAAAAACAAAAACAAAAATGGTTTTCGGCATTGTCTATCAATTTGCTACAGACAAGCAACGCTCTTAGCCTAATCCTGCACCAGATCAGGCTCGTTTCTATGTTGCTCTGGGTCATGCCCTGTGTCACTGCTGTATCATCCAGACAATGCTGATGAACTTCCACTTGGAGTACATGATCTACCATCATACTGATCCTCAAAAATGAAGTTACTGGTCCGGTGTGGTGGCACAGCCCTGTAATCCCAGCTCCTCAGAGGCCAAAGCCAGAGGACTGCAGCAAGTTTGAGGCCAGCTTGGTCTACAAGTCAATTCAAGGCTGGCCAGGACTACATAATGAGACCCAGTACTCCCCAGGGTGAAGGGGAAAAAAGGTTATTATGGGTCTGGAGGAGCCAGGCAGTGGTGGTGCACGCCTTTACTCCTAGCACTCGGGAGGCATATCTCCATGTGAGTTCCAGGCCAGCATTGTCTACACAGAGAGTTCTACAACAACCAGGGCCACACAGAGAAACCTTCTCTCAAAACAAAACAAAACAAAAGGTCTGGTAGCAATGTTTGGCAGCTAAAGGCTAAAGCATTGGTTGCTTTTCTGGAGACTTACTACTCTCTGTAATTTCAGTTCTAAGGAATCTGATGCCCTGTTTTTGCCTCCTTGAGTACCAGGTATTCATGCAGCACACAGGTAAATTCCACAAGAGTAGATTGCAGGCAAACCACCCAGACACATACATGAGCGAAATGAGCAAATGAGAGAGAAGGGAAGAAAACCTAAAGGTGCTGGGACTCAAGTTTAGTTGGCAGAGTGCTCACACAGCACACACATGACCGTGGCTCAATCCCTAGCACCTCAAAAACTGGGCATGGGACTCACGGAAACTAGTACCCACCCTGTTGACTTCCCCACAACCAAAACCACCTAACTCCTGGGATTCTGAAGGCAAGAAAATAAAGAAAAATTATGCTGCTGTTGAGGACAGGGAGGAGGTGTTCAAACTATTCCTGCCGGGTTTCTACCTAACCAGGAAAAGTGTTTTCTGAAAGCAAATAAACACAAAAATACAAGAAACAGCGAAAGACAACCCATCCTCTTGCTGCAAACCAGACTCAAACCGCAGCCTGTACCCTGGTTAGTTGAACAGGCTGACTGTGGAGTGGGCTCTGAAAAGAGAGGGATAGGCAGCCCAAGGAGACAGCCCTTCTGAGAGACCCACTCAGTTGCCCTAAGGATGAATGAACTTCATTCAGAGTTCAACTATTTGTCCTCCACGCAGAAATCCCATTTCTTCAGAAGCACTGCAGGATGCAGCCAATAGTCTCATTAGCTCCTTTTCTGTCCCATGGGCTTCTTACTGCTGCTGCCACAAACTGTGGTCTTAGTCAGGGTTTCTACTGCTGCAATGGAACACCATGACCAGGAAGCAAGTTGAGGGGAAGAGGGATTTTATTCAGCTCACATTTCTACCTTGCTCTTTATCCCCAAAGGAAATCAGGACAGGAATTCAAACAGTGCAGGAACCTGGAGGCAGGAGCTGATGCAGAGGCCATGGAGGGGTGCTGCTTACTGGCTTGCTCAGCCTGCTTTGTTATAGAACCCAGGACCAGGGATGGCCCCACCTACAATGGGCTGGGCCCTGCCCCATTGATCACTAATTGAGAAAATGCCTTACAGCTGGATCTCACGGAGGCATCTCCTCAACTAAGGCAACTTCCTCTCGGATGACTCTAGCTTGTGTCAAGTTGACATAAAACCAGCCAGTACAAACTGCCACAGATTTAGAGGCTTAAGACAACATTAACTTATCTTGTACTCCGGGTGGTCAGAAATCCTACTGGGTCTCACCAGGCTAAAAACCAAGATGTGAATCAGCAAGGCTGTCTCTTGTTGGAGACTTTGGAGGAAATCTGTTTCTTAGCCTCTTCTAGCATGTAGGGACACCCAACCCCCTCCTCTGTATCTCTTGTTTCCATTTCTTTTCTTTTTTTTTTTTTTAATTTAAGTTTAATTTATGTGTGTTGGTGTGAGGGTGTCAGATCTTAGAGTTACAGACAGTTGTGAGCTGCCATGTGGGTGCTGGGAATTGAACCCAGGTCCTTTGGAAGAGCAGGCAGTGCTCTTAACCACTGAGCCATCTCTCCAGCCCCCTTGTTTACATTTCTTATCTCTCTGGGTCTGAGTCCCTTCTCCATCTCTCCTTCCCCATCATTACTCTGGGATCAGTTGGAAAGTGTAAGCTATCCTTCCACATGAACCTTAGCCCCACTGAGCTCCTCCTTGTGCCTCGCTGTGGCACAGCCACAGACCTCACAGATACAAGCATGGCAGTCCCCAGGGCATCAGGACTGCCTAGCACAGGTGCTGACAAGCCAGATCCATTAAGAGCTCTCTGGCCTACCATTCTCATTGGGCAGGGTCAAGGACCTGGCTAAGGGAATGCCTTTCAGGAAGATGCTCCTAGGGAAGTAGGTTCACTCCAAGCCATACTAAAGAGAAAGGAGTGATAATTAGTGCTTTAATGAGACAATATGGACTGGGACCACAACTATAGGGCTCCATAAGCCTGCCCCCTTTCCTGAATTACTCAGAAATGGCTTAATCTTTCCTTTTTTTCTTCTTCTGTTCTAAAAATGCCTCCTTGGGTACCCTGGTCTTCCTTCCTTCCATATGCATTCTGCAAAAGCCACTCACAAGCCACGTGGTTACCTCTCTGCCAGCCACGTGACTGACTCTGGGTTAATTCAAACCGTTTGCCTCTCTCTCCATTCCCAGCTCTGAGCAGTGCTGAGATTCGCAGTTTATTAATGAGAAGAACTCCAAGAGGGGACCCAGATTTACCCTAGGACTCAAATTACAACTCTGTTTTCCTTAAGCGCCCCGCCCCCGCGCCCCCCCCCCCCCCTGTTAGATTCCCTCTCTCTAGTCCAGATAGTCTGGACGCTGCTTCACCTGCCATGGCCTCGTCTCTGACATCTGAACAATGGCAGGACAGCAGGGCCTCACATTTCCCATCTTTTACAGCGGAGATGACGTGAACCACAGCTGCCGCTGTGCCGTGAGGAACGGGCGCAGACCAACGCACCTGCAAGCTGCGCATGTACAACGGCGGCTGGTAAGAAGCACCACCGTTACACCTTCTAACTCCACAAGTGAAAGTGTCCAGGACAGAGCCTCAAGCCCCCGAGCTTAGCTTCATCCACTCGTGTGTGAATGGCAGGCTGGCTTGTCCCAGATGAGCAAAGCAGGATGCTTCCCTGACTTGTGAGTCTTATGACAAATCTGACACACGAGGTGTAACTACTCAGGCAGGTACAAACCCACCACTCTGCACATAGGCAAGGGTAGAGATGACAGAATTCCCTCTGGAAACAAACAGGGGTGGGGTGGAGAGAGGGAGAGGGAGAGGGAAAGATTGATTTGCAGACAAGCTCTGGAAAGCAGGGTGGGGGCAAAGGCAGGTCAAACAAATAACAAAAATATACGCACACCTTTAATCCCAGCACTCAGAAAGGCAGAGATGGATCTCTGTGAGTTCAAGGCCAGCCTGGTTTACAAAGTGAGTGCAGGGCGGCCAAGGCTACATGAAGAAACCCTGTCTTGGGGGTGGGGTGGGGTGGGGGAAAGGAAGGCTGAAGAGATGGCTCAGCAGTTAAGAGTACTGGCCGCTCTTCCAGAGGTCCTGAGATTGAGTCCCAGCACCCACATGGGGCTCACCACCATCTATAATGTGATCTGATGCCTTCTTCTGGCCTGCAGGTGTACATGTTGATATAACGCTCACATACATAAAATAAATAAATACATCTTTTAAAAAAATACAAAAAGACCATCAAAAAGTACCCCTGAGGCTGGGAATGTGACCCAGTTGGGACAGTGCCTGACTACTATGCGGGGGGATGTGGGTTCAATCTTTAGCACTCATAAACCAGGCACGCTGGCACATGCCTGTAATCTACACACGAGACACAGACACGAGGATCTGGAGTTCAAGGCCGGCCTTTGCTACATGAGTCTCATTAAGGCATGGTTTCTCCTCATGGTCCTCTTATTTAATAGGCCTACTTATTCAAGGCTGTTGTTGGATTTCACGGTGCATGCCTGTGTGTGTGTGTGTGTGTGTGTGTGTGTGTGTGTGTGTGCGCGCGCGTGCGTGCGCGCGCGCGCGCGCCACGTGCAGCTTTGGGGTAAGCATTAAGATGCAATTACCAGAAAGAGAAAGAAAGAAAGAAAGAAAGAAAGAAAGAAAGAAAGAAAGAAAGAAAGAAAGAGCCTTGTCCATGTGTGTGGGATCCAGACCCTGAAGAAAGAGACAGGGCCAAGAACAGAGCAACTGTCCCTGCAAAGCATGTGGCCTCTGGAGAGCTGGCTGCAGGGGAAGGGGCAGCAGGAGATGACGGCCCATGCTGCCAATGAAGGCTGGGAGCTGGCAGCCCACAAAGCAAGGATGCTGATGAGGCAAAGCTTGCTGTAGGGGTGTGAGAGAAGCCGTAAGGTAAGGACATGGAGACTCAGGAGCAGCTGTGGGACACCCCCTTCCTACTAACCTCCTTTCAGTCTTCAGTGTGCAGAAGGGCTGGGCAGGAATTATGCAGTTGCAAGAAACCCATCCAGGACAGCCCCTGACAAGAGCCAACGTAATAGACACTGATGCGCTGATGGATGGGCTGTTTTCAAACCACCACTTTGAATCTCTCCTCTGCATCCTCTCTGAGCCGTGATCAAAGGACCAAGATTTCAAATTGTGAAGCAATTTCTCCCAATGGCAGCATCTGGCTGCTTGGCAGGCGGCACCGGGAGCTGGGCCGTGTTGTGGGCGGCTGTCCAGGCCTGCCACATGGTGAGGCTAGGCTAGGCCAGGCAGGGCACGCCTTGCCGGCTTTGCAGCTGCTCCCACAGGCGCCAAAGGACAATTGCTCTGCACAGGGCGAAAGGGCCCTAAGAGACTGGGCCTATCTGGGGCTGGGTGTGGGGAGTAGGGAGTAGGTCTGGAGAAAGTTGGCAGCCCCAGAGCCCTCCCAGCCTGCTTCATTTGCATGCATCTGCACCTTGGCCCAGACCCCTGAAGTGATGCTGGACACCTCTCCAGTTAGTTAGACAGCCTGCCTCAGCGGCCGAGGAAGGAGCTGAGGGCAGGGCAGTGCAGGCCCATTCACCAGGGCATTGTCCCCATGGCCAACACAAGTGAAGCAGAGGCCACTCTCTGGCCACAGCTGTTTTAAATAAGAATAACAGAAATAAACTCCGCCAGCCCAGCTCTTCAAGTTACTTCCCGCTAATTATGGCATATATTTACATCCACAAAATAGACGATTTTTAAAAACACCACCAGGGCTCCTTTATTGTGCAGATTGCACACCCCTATTTGAATTTCATAAACATTTAGTACTTCAAAGAATCTTAAAAGCTTGCTCTAATTACAATAAGCCTGGTTTGAAAAGGCTGTCTGTTTGCATTGCAAATGTCCCACCAATACCAGCATTCATTTACAAAAATGCAATTAATATCAGCCACACAACTCCAGGTAAGGACCACAGTAGACTAGAGACTGGGGCTGCTCAGACCAGTGCCTTCCAACTGAGTCAGGCAATGAGCCCTGAGTGCCCAGGGAGGGCAGCTGAACCGCGGTTCATCAGGTGTGCTGTGTTCCCAGGAAATGGAACTGTTTTCTGAACTGGAGTTTCCACACATGAAATGTCTTTCTTAAATAAACAACAACCACCAGGCAACCAATCACACACAGTGAAGTCACAGTTATATGTGAATACACTACAGGCCACCTGGGGAAATCCGTATGGCAGGTAAGCATCACGCAGTACTTTGGTCCTCAAAGTGTTCCAACAATCTCATGGATACTTGCGCTGAAATTCAATTTTAACTGGGAAGCCTTCAGCGTTAGTTACTAACCCAGTAATGCTATTTATGCTAATGAGTCATCTTTACTAAAAAGAACAAACATTAAAACTTACCCTCAAATTCTGACTGCTATAAGAAAACGTTATAAGCCACTGGGGTGGGGGTGTACTGCACAGTTGTGGAATGGGGATACACATTTACACATAATTTTTTATTTATTTATTTTTTTTTAATTTTTATTTTTTTAGTAAAAACACTGTGTCCATGCACCATCCTCAGAGACCTGGCTGAGAGCTAACTGGGCCAAAGTCTGTCTCACAGTTTAGACTGTATCCCTGTGTCTGCTTGAACTACTTGTAACTAACTTGTATTCCTTTCAAGAGATTTTAATCTTTATCATTTTTTAACTGTGTATCTGTGTGCCTGTGTACATGAGTGCAGGTGTCCTGGGAAGCCAGAGGTGTCTGACCCGAAGGAGCTGGAGTTACGACGGTTGTGTACCACCCCGTTTGAGTGCTGGCATCTGACCTCTGGTCCTCTGGGAAAGCAGCATGTAACTGTTAACGACCAAGCCTTCTCTCTAGGGAGACAGGGCCGATAATGGATCTCCCTCAACACCTCAACAGATTGGAGGGTTCCTCTGTGACTGGGAGTGTAAACTCAGCGGGTGAGTGCCTGCTTAGCTTATACAGTGCTTTGGAACTACAAACAAGAACAAAAACCAGAACAAGTGTGGGAAGGGCAGTGTCACTCTGTGTCCCTTCCCAGCAGCCCCTCCCTAGTTGTCCACCCCTCCATCCCATTCTGTTCAGTGGCAGCTCTCCTAGGACAGCAGCAATGTTTAAACAGCCACACACAGGAACAGCTGCACCCCGTCCCTGCCCTGTGTTTTGCCAGCAAATACTAAGCCCAGTGACCCAGGAGAGAAAGCTGTTGAAGACTGGCCCAGTGTGGTCAAGGCAATTCCCAAAGGAAGAGATCCTGTGTGGGTTCTCTAGGCTAGCCCATGCCAGATAACTTTTTCTCAGGCTCATAAAATTCTCTCCTATCTGTGGAGTTAGTAAATTAGGCTAGCCTTTCTTTTCTTTTTCTTTCTTTCTTTCTTTTTTTTTTTTTTTTTTTTTTTTTTTTTTTTTTTTTTTGGTTTTTCCAGACAGGGTTTCTCTGTGTAGCCTTGGCTATCCTGGACTCACTTTGTAGACCAGGCTGGCCTTGAACTCACAGCAATCCGCCTGCCTCTGCCTCCCGAGTGCTGGGATTAAAGGCATGCGCCACCACGCCCGGCAAGCTGGCCTTTTTAATTCCTTTTTAAAAGTGGTTATGCAGGCTTGGTGATGCACAGCTTTCATCCAAGCCCTTGGGAGGCACGGGAAGGCAGATCTTTGTGAGTTCAAGGCCAGCCTGATCCACATAGTGGACAGCCAAGGTTACATGTGTAGCCAAGGCTACACAGAGAAACCCTATCTCAGGAAAAACAAAACAAAAAACAATAACAACAACAAAAAAGAAAGCCAAAAATCAAAACAAAACCACAATATAGGGAAGGCAAGCCAGGCATAGTGATCCTTTAATCCCAGCACTCAGGAGGCAGATGCAATCTGATCTCTGTGAGTTCGAGGCCAGCCTAGTCTGCAAAGCGAGTCCAGGACAGCCATGGCTCTGTTACACAGAGAAATCCTGGCTCAGGAAAAGAAAGGGGGGGGGGGGAGTGGGGGAGTGGGGGGAAAGGACTGCAATTTCAGGGATTTGGCATCTCCACACAGACATACCTGCAGGCGAAACACCAATCACATAAAATAAAAATAAATCATTAAAAAAAGAATATAGAGTAATACATATCTTAGTTTCTAACTAAGATATATATATAAGTAATATATAGTTATATATAACTATATACTAACTACATATGATTCAGAAGGAAAACAAAATAAGTGCACATTGGAAAACTTTATGCCTAGTACAAAGGATGTGTATCTGTACAGCTACAAGTTTTTTTTTTTTAAGATCTATTGCATTTTAGAGTGAGCATGATGACTCACGCCTTTAACCCTACACTTGAGAGGCAGAGGCAGGGGGATTTCTGTGAGTACATGGACAGCCTGGCCTACATAGTGAGTTCCAGACCAGCTAGCCAGGTAACACCTCCCTCTCAAAAAGAAAAAAGATTTTATTTTTATATGTGTATATGCACATGCATGCAGATTTGTGTGTGTGTGTGTGCACATTCACACCCATGCATGTGCTCTCATAGGCCAGAATGGGGTGTCAGATCCCCTGGTGCTCCAAAAGGTTGTGAGCCACCTGCTGTAGGTGCTGGGACTTAAACCCTGGTCCTCTGTAAGAGCAGCAGGCTCTCTCAGCAGCTGAGATGTCTCTCCAGCCCCCAGCTACAATGTTTCATTACTTCCTCATTGTCATGCTAAACCTTATTATGAATACTTTAGGGCTGTGAGGTAAAAATATACAGCTTTTTTTACAATCATTATTTCCAATCTTGACACTCCTGAGCCCTGTTAGGACTAAAAGTAGAAATCTGAGATCCTTTCAGAGATACTAGCCTCACCTGCATTCCTTAAAAATCACCTCATTTGGCTTCACTGCTGCCCAGCCCAGCCAGCACCTCCTGAGCTCTGCAGTCTACCACTGGCTCTGTTTGTGCGTCTGTGAAATGGCAGCACAGGTATTTTTCGCTCCATAGGAAACACCTCGGGTTGTCCTGCCTCACTGAACACTATGAAAATGGAATTTCAACAGCAATCAAATGAGCAAATTAAGAGTCCTCCTGATTTGAGAAAGAGGCAAAAGGGAGACCGGCTGGGTACCAGGTCTCTGCTGTAATTTACCGAATTCACACTAAGAAGAAAATCTGCTGAATGAATTGCTAATATAAAGGAGGCTTCAAAGGGAGCATTAAACCTTCTGAAGCATCGTCTACAGCACGCACCTGCTGATACCCAAGGATGCAGATGCTAAGAGCGCAACTCATCCTCACCAAGTCATTACAGAAGCCAGGGAGACTGCAAACTGCAGCCTGATTGAAACCGCCTCCTCTGCTGGGCTCTAGCAGCTCCGAACAAATTTCCTCGGAAAGGTCAAGGACTCCCTACAGTGGTGCTGAACGGGCCACGTTTCCTATCATATTCATGGAAGTGCTCAGTTTTAATCCTGTATATCTGAATAGAACAGATAAGTACCTGGGCTCAGAGAGCTGCACTCTATCTGCACACCATGAGGCACACACCTGCAATCTAGGCCTCCTTACGAGGAGATGTTATCAGGAGAGTCATGACCCAAGGGGCTCCTCAGGGAGGCAGCTCAGACAGTGGGTAAAAGGCAATTTTGGAAGCAAAGCCAAAAAAACCCCCCAAATCTGTTCAAGCACCTTCCACATCAATTCACACTGAAACAAAATGTTAATTATAAGAAATCTTATCAGTAAAACTCACTGCTGTTTAATTTAAATGTACTGAAAGTGGTTTCCTCTAATTATCTCATACTTTCTTATTAACTTGGATGAACAGCCCCATTTCCTGCCTTTAACAATGTGAGTGTCAAAAACCAAAAGAAAACAAACAAACAAACAAACAACAACAACAAAAAACCAATATGACTGTCCTACTTGACTCAAGGACCATTCTTAGGCTTAAAACACAGCTTTTGTTTTTCACAGTTCACACCTATTTTCTATACTCTACATAGTTTTTACCTTATCTTACAGTAGCCTCAAAAAAAAAAAAGCCCCACAAATATGCTAATGTATACCTTTTAAGATTTAATCATACAAGCATACAGAGATAGATATAGATAGATGTTTTTGCTTTTTGAGACAGTTTTCCCCCCTCCTGTGTAACCCTACTTGTCCTGGAACTCTCACTGTAGACCAGGCTGGTCTTGAACTCAGAAATCCACCTGTCTCTGCTTCACCACAAGTCCCGGCTAAGCATACGTATATTTTTTTAAGGTAGTAGGAGGGGTTTTCAGTGTGGTGGGCACACCTTTAATCCCAGCACTTCGGGCAGAGGTAGTCCAATCTCTGTGGGTTTGAAGCCGGCCTGGGTTACCAAGTGTAAACCTGCCTCAAAAGGTCAGCCTGGTCTACAAAGCAAGTCCAGGACAGCCAAGGCTACACCCCAGGAAAACCCTGTCTTGGAAAAACAAAAACCTGCCTCAAAAAAATGGGGAGGGAGCGGTGGGGGTGGGGGCAGCACTGTTTTACATTTATAATAGGTTATTCAGTGATTACATCGATTTTCCTTCTGTGTGCACTGTGTCCAGGAGCCCAATGGACAATCTCTGGTATTGTCCCTCAACATGTAATTATTATATTTATATTCTACATGCTTATTTATTTATTGTGTGGGTCCATCATATGTGAATGACCAGAAGACAACTTTTGAGAGTCAATTCTTCACTGCATAAGTCTCGGGGATTGAATTCAGACCATCAAGCTTGGCAGTTTACACTCACTGAGCCATCCGGCAGGCCTCACCTGCTGTCATGGGGCAAGGTGTCTCCCTAAGCAGGGCTGCCCAGGAATCCCCTGTATCTGTCTCCCTGACACTGGGATTACAAGTGCATGCCACCACACGTGGCTCTCTATACGGGACCAGGACATCACACTTGCCTCCTCCGCCACATTAAAATCCAGTGTCCCCAGCACAGTTCTGACTATTACTGTGGCTACCATCAGAAATCCTTTAAGTGCTGGGCACCTGGCAAGTGTACTGAAATGGGGACAAATTCCCCAAAATTCTAGTTTTCCTTTACAAACTTAAATTTTATCTTTGGCAACACGTAACGTCTGTAGTCTTCCATGCTGGGATGGGCTCACTGTGTCCACCACCATCATGTGGCCCAGATCCCAAGTGTGTTCGAATGCACACAGGACTTGTTGGATTGGCTTGTGCTTTCTAACATGCCGGGTGCATTGTGGGAGCGGAGCCTTGGCCTCGGGTCTTACTGTCTCACTCCTTTCTCACCACTGTGTTTGTAACACCCGACTGACTATCATCAGCAGGGTCCAGATCAGGGCACTCCTCAGTATTCTATCAGGGACAGTTTGAATCTTATCAGTCCGTTAGAGGCTACTGAGGAAGGGCTGGCAGTAGAGCTCTGTGGGTGCAGAGGGCATGCTTAGCGCAGCATGCATGGAGCCCTGGGGTGCATCTCCAGCACCCCAGACAGGCAGGTGTGGGATCACATACCTACAATTCTAGCCCTCAGAGGTAAAGGCAGAAGGGCCAGAAGTTATCACTGGCTACACAGCAAGTTCAAGACCAGGCTGGGATACGAGAGAACTTGCTGCACGGAAGCAGACAAGCAAGCAGAGGAAGCCAGTAGGTGCTTATTTTATAATGAACCCCTGAACACACCCACATCCTTACAAACAGCCCCCAGCTTAGAGAGGTCGCTCATGCAGCTTTCTCAAGCTGCCCTGTATCAATATGGCCACACCTGTCTACACCTCAACACTGATGGCTCCCCAGAAGGATGGAAAAGCTGACTAGATTTAATGTGCAAATTCCTCCAAGGGATTTTTTTCCTTTAATCCATCCATTTGTTCCCATATTGGCTAGGCTTTCCTCCCCGCCCCCCCTCTAGGGACACATGCTTGGTGTCAAAAAATATGGAATGCCTCAGGGTGACAAGCCCTGTGTCTCATGGGAGCTAAGCTGCCTAGACAGAGGGAGGTCTACTGAGGTTGACAGATCTGATTTCAAGTTCCAGGTCCCCGGCCTCAAGCAGCTTGTCCTTTTGTCGTTCCCTAGTTGGGTATCAGACAAATTCCACTTACCGCATGAAATCCATGTAAAGCACTTAGCCCACTCCCAGCACACAGCAGGTGCTCAGTAAACGGAAGCCACTCTGTGAATAAGGTCCCCTGGGGCGGTCAGAGTCCAGTGGGGAGCTGCACACGTGGCCCAGTAATTATGACCCAGCATGAGAACCGATTAACACAAAATGAAACAGGAGTAAAAGGGGGGGCTGGGGGAGGGGGTAATCAATGTCCTGCTTCAGTGAGGAAGGAGCTGGCTTGGTGACAGAAGAGGAAAAGAGGCTGGATTCTGGATCGGGATGAGGGTGTGTAGGTACACAGAAGGGACACGGAGGTCCTAAGGAAGGGGCCTGCACAAGCCAGCAGGAAAGCACCTCAGGAGAGGGCACTGAGGGCCTTGAATGACGCATTAAAGGACATAAACACCTGACGCATCTTCTCTGGCTACTCGGGCTCTCTCAATGCTAGCTAGCCCTTTGTCTTCTGTGCTCGCCCCCCCCCCAAGCACCCACACATCCTACCTATGCCGGTACAGCCTGGTCAGCAAAGGGGCGAAGGGACACAGAGCTTCTGCAGATGCTAACATCTGCAAGTCCAAGCACTGAGGATTTCTTTCCTTCTTTCTTGTGTGTACAGGACGGAGGACATCCTCGGGGGTGGTTCCTCAGGTGTCAAATCCACCTTGGCTCTTGGAGACAGTCTCCCCTCACTACACAGGCTACTCTGGCTGGCCAGAGAAGCACGGAGACCCTGTGTGTGCCTCCACAGCACTGGGGTGACAGGCGCGCGTGCGCTTCTTGACGAGTGTGGGAAATCACACTCAGATACTTGTGCTGGACTGGCTAGCGTTTCCTAACTGAACCATCTCCCCAGCCCAGGAAAGACACTATCACTGCAAATCACTGTGTAGCCTCCCTGACACTTAGAAAACCTTCAAGCACACAACTCTACTTCCTCCTGACTCCAGGTCCCGGCTCCCGCGGAAGTCACAGGTCACTTGGCTTAATTAATGGGGTGATAAGCAGCAAGAAGGAGCAATGGCTCAAGTTCTGCACTGCAGCTCCACCACCTGAGAGTCACCACATGAGCCAGCCCCGCGACCCACCCAACCCGGCCAGTGTGAAACCACAGCCGCGCCTCGCTCACCGGAAAGCAGGGAAGTCACGGCCGCCGGCTACTCACCCAGAATTTTACGAGGAAGAAGGCGTTTTGAGGACCCTTCCCAAACAGCTCCTTCAAGCCACCTTTCTTTTCGGGGAACTTGTCATATATCTGACGGATGTCCACGGATTCGAGCAACGGGTCACTGTAAGAATGGTTGGCATGCCCGATGTGCACGAAGAGGTGTTTGTTGTACTGCAAGACACCATCGGAGACATTCCCATTAGAAACTTCTTCATGGGGGGGAAAAAAAACCACAAGTTTTTCATGGAATGGGGAACGGTGTGAACTAAGAACGAGCAGGAAGCTTAGAGAAAAAAAGCTGTTAGAACGCGGAGGAAAACAACCCTTGTCCCCAGGCAAGGTCACATACTTTCCCAAATGCCTAAGGAAAGCCTCTCAGAGTGTTAACTACTAAACCAAGAAATAATTCTATTATCCGGCTTCATCTGGCTCACTCTTCGCAGCTCCTTATCACAGAATAAACCTTCTATGGCTACAACATCACCCACAATGCGCCTCTAACCGCAGCTTTCCAAAAGTAGGGGTGTGGGCACAGCAGTCTGGTTGATGGTGCCCCCTTCCTTCCAGAAGAGTGTGCTGAGCCTCTGGGTCACCAGGCACCTTAGGGACACATGTCAAACTTGTGTGAAGGGCTGGCCAACACAGCTGAGTGCAGAGTTAGGGCTGCAAGGGAAGAATCTCCAAGACAAACAGGGATAGTGAGAAAAAAAACAAAAACAAAAGTGAGAATAAGGAAAGACATTTACTCTCAAAACTCTTCCCTTGCTTCTTTACAGAACCTTATTTGGTGTGTCTGTTTTTTTTTTTTAAATGGGGTCTCACTATGCAGCCCAGGCTAGCCCACTGTTTGATATGTAGAGCAGGCTGAACACACATAAATCCACCTGCCTCTGCCTCTAAGTGCTGGGATGAAACCTGTTGTCACCACACCTGGCTTAAGACCTTGTATAGGGTACACAAAGGAGTGTGCCCTGACCCTCGACAACTATTTAAACATCATCAATGCCTGGACCGGACTCTCACTGATCTAGAATGTCTGGGAACTTAGACAGGCATAGGTCGTTCTGAAAGTTCTTTGATGAGGTCCAACGTTTAGCTTGAGCATGAAGCTACCGTCTAGAAACTCACTATCAGATACCTAAGGCCTGCATTTCCCACCCAGTGGCATGGCCCAGAGTGTCCCCAAGAGCAGAGGCTCTACCAGGAGAACTCAAGACATCACAAGCAACACTGCACCTCCACTTCTTCACACAGCACAGCCACCCTCCCCGCCCCCCCACCCCCCACTAACAAGGCTTAAGCCGATTTTATCAAGTCTGACCCTGAGTTGGACTATCACAGCAGTTGTCAAACTTGAGAACACTCCACAAGTTGCGCAGTGGTTCACAATGTACGGTTCAGACAAAACCCCATGTCCCAGGGATGCGATCTGTGGCAGTGGCCTGGCCTCCTTAGTGTCCAAAATGGCAGCAATGATGGAATGACTCTCACAGGGTTGTCAGAGGGCTTAAAGGACATGGCACTTCAGAGTTTGTCACAGATCCTAGAGCCACCGGAACGCAAGCACTCGAACGCTAGCTGCTGTCACTTTTAATGAAACACCCAAGATTCACAGTGAATACTTGCACATTTAAAGTACTACCATAACAGAACATAAAGGAAGTGTTCTGGGGCTATGAACTCCAGGGAGAGCTGGCTGCTATCCAACTGAAGAACTAACTCTGGCCATGACGCTGACAAGCAGGACAGGCATCCCATGCATGCACAGCGTGACTAGATGTGTCCTCAGTATGGCCACACCCGCTTAGGCTACTTCTGAGCCATACCGTTCTCAGAGCTTCCAAGATTAGTGGATCGCCGGTGAGATGAAAATAAGACGCTAGCCGGGCGTGGTGGCGCACGCCTTTAATCCCAGCACTCAGGAGGCAGAGGCAGGTGGATCGCTGTGAGTTCGAGGCCAGCCTGGTCTACAAAGTGAGTCCAGGATGGCCAAGGCTACACAGAGAAACCCTGTCTCGAAAAACAAAAAAAATAAAAAACAAACAGAAAATAAGACCCTATAGAAAGAACTCTTACATACACCCAGCACAGGAACCAGATCCGGGCAGCTTTGAGATCAAACTGAGAACTGGTAGGTCTCTATAGAAAAAGAAGAGTGAGGCCGGGCGTGGTGGCGCACGCCTTTAATCCCAGCACTCAGGAGGCAGAGGCAGGCGGATCGCTGTGAGTTCAAGGCCAGCCTGGTCTACAAAGTGAGTCCAGGATGGCCAAGGCTACACAGAGAAACCCTGTCTCGGAAAAAAAAAAGAGTGAGCCTACGCCTAAAGGCTTAGGAAAGGTACAAGGCAAAGCCCCTGTACTAGGAAGATGAAGTCATGGAGAACACAAGGCCATCACACTAGCTTTTCCTTTTTATTGATTTTCATGTGTATGGGTGTTTCCTTGCATGTATGTCTATGTGCCACATGTGTGCCTGGTGCCCACAGAGGCCAAAACAGGAGATCAGCGCCCATGGAACTGAAGTCACTACAGATGGTTTTAAGCTGCCATGCGGGTGCTGGGAACCAAACCCAGGTCCTCAGCAGGAGCAGCGGAGGCGCTTATCCTCTGAGCCGTCTCCCCACACCCAAGACCATCTTCTCAGTGAAAAGAAAACAAAAGCGACAGGAAGTCATGAGGTACAGTGAAGGTTAAGGAAGCGCTAGTCTCGAGCTTGCAGCTAGCTCCCTAGCCCCCCAAGTCTGAGAGGTCCCATTTCTGCCATGTAGGCAAGGAGTCATGGAAGAGAGCAGGGTCCAGGGGACGCAGGAACTGAATGCAGATGTCCCGCCCAAGCTCCCAGCTCTGGCCTTGTCCCTGTGACGTCTTCTTGCTCTTGGCACTGAGATGTCCCTAAACAACAGTGTTGGCGGTCAAACCGCCCCTTGCCAAGAGATCCGGTGAATTTCACCACACTCCAATGGAGGCTAAGAAGGGGTCGCCATGCTGCAAAACCCCGTCCTTTGAGCCCAAATGCCATCACTGACTTCTTGAGAGCAGCTGGGATTGCCTCCCGGACACCTTCCAGGTCCAGCCTGTTGAGGTTCCCTCAGGGGAGAGGGAGTGGGGAGACCATCAGACCCCTTCCTACTCCGTATATAATTTTCCCTGACTGTACAATGCTTTGGTGGTGGGGTGTCTCAGGAACCCCCAAAAGTAGGCAGAACGTGGAAGGCTAATTGAATGGGGAACCCAGTTTATGCAGCTATGGGACAGTTGCCATTGATACTGAGGAAAGCCTGCCTTTCTTTCTTTCTTTCTTTCTTTCTTTCTTCCTTTCGGAGGTGGGAGGCTGGGGTAATAGACTACACCACTGCGCTAAAAGCAACTTGCACTCATGCTCTGTGAGTGAGCCAGTGGACTGATTCACTGCTTCCCAAGTTGGACCTGAATGGAATCTTTACTTGCTTTCTGCTTTTTCTTTTTTTCTTTTTCTTTTTTTTCCTTTTTGGCTTTTTGAGACAGGGTTTCTCTGTGTAGACTTGGCTGTCCTGGACTCACTTTGTAGATCAGGCTGGCCTTGAACTCACAGCGATCTGCCTGCCTCTGCCTCCCAAGTGCTGGGATTAAAGGCATGCGCCACTATGCCCAGCTACTTTGTTGATGCCTAATTTGGGGTTCAGAGAGGTTTGTTTTCATCTCCCCAAGACAAGTTCATACAACAAACTGAAAACCATGGTGCCGACTAAACACAAAGAAGGAGGCCTCTGAGCTCCCTGTGCACCCTGGCAGTGTGCGGCCTGCACAAGAGACCTCCAAGATGCGAGGTGGCTGTTACAGGCAGTGGCGCTTGCAATAAAGCCTGCCAGATACAGAGCAGTCAATAAACTAGCTGTTAAGACCACACATGGTCTGGGTTATGTATAGTCACTCCATCCTGAGGTAGGAGAAAAAAAAAATCCACCCCTCCAGAACTAGAAGCAAGTAGAAGAAGGTGTGTAGCAGGCAGGGTTAAATGCTGGAGTTCCAGGACCCTTACAGCCAGCTGCGCAAGGGGAGCCGAAGCTCTTGCCTGTGCAGAAGGAAGGACCAGGTCTTGTGTCCCCAGGCTGTTGTGAGCCACACTTTTCGTACGTATGAGTTCAGCTCATCCTTGCTGCAGTGGGCGTTACCTTTTCCTTACAGAGGCCAAGGCAGGAGGTCAGGAGTTACACGTGGTTGCTTTTTAATTACCTATTTACTGGTATTTTATTTTATGTGCATTGGTGTTTTGCCTCTATGTATTTCTATGAAAGGGTGTCAGATCTTGGAGTTATAGACAGTTGTGAGCTGCCATGTGGGTGCTGGGAATTGAACCTGGGTCCTCTGGAAAAGCAGTTAACGCTCTTAACCACTGAGCCATCTCTCCAGCCCCCCCACTCCCACCCCCCGCCCAGAGATACACATTGTTGGCCGAGGTCACACATTCAGGAAATAGGTCTGGAGGTAAGAAGAAAATTTGGGCATGTGGGAGCCAGGCTTCGCTCTGCACAGACACCACCACGATCTCCCAGAGCAACCACCTGTGCCCTTCCCAATGTGCAGTCAACTGCTCCTGAGTGCTGCGTTGAGGAAAAGAGCTGAACAGCCCTTTCCCAAGTCCGTGAAATTAAATTAGAATTCTAGATCAAGTCACAAGAGCAGTGGACCGAGCCTTCAAAGGGTTCTATTTTGAGGATGTGACCTCTGTGCCTGAGGGCCTGAAAGGGACAGACAGAGAAGCTGGAACTGTCTCTCCAACGCTGGGGACTTAAAACCAAACCCTGGCCAGGGGTGTCTGCAGGCCTGATTGCTGCCAAAGACTGACTTTGTTTCTAAGAATACAAAGGACTGAAGAAGGTGTCCTGGAGACCATAGCGTGGAACAAACAGACCGTGCTCTTCTCCTCAACTCAACCTGGGTAGCTCGGGAGTCCCTCTGGCCACAAATCCAAAGGGCGAAAGGAAGAAAGCAGACTGATGTGCTCGTGTGTAAAGGAAATAAAACCTCTCAAGACCACTGGGTGAGGCCGTAACTCTCCGCCTTCGGCCTGCTTTCCTGGTAAGGAAATGGGATGGAGGCTTCCAAACTAGCTCTCTCTCTTCCCCCAAGAAACCCAAGAGGAGGTGCTCTCTCCCCAAAAGTGCCATACACAACCAAAAAGGGGGCAGGAAAACACTTTCAAAAGGAAGCAGCTGCCAACAAGTGGCCCGTGCCAAGGCCTAGGACTCCAAGTCTTCAAAGCCCAACCTGCTCAGTTGAAAACAGTCATGTGTAAACACCGCAAATGGGCTGCACAGGAGAAGACTCTGCAAGCCTAAGTTAAAACACTGTGTGACCCATGTAAAGGGGGGAAAATAGAGAACTAACTCCACAAAGCTGCCCTCTAGCTTCTACACGTGATCAACAAATACGCAGAAACCATAAATATAAATAATCCAAAGAAAAAAATTAAGAATAAAGTTTCCTAGGCACTTAACAGCTCTAAAGAGTCCCCCAAATGCCAAGGGAAACAACAGAAACGGTACCCACTATGTATCTTTTTTGTGGATTTCAGTGGAACGACCTACACGCCTACCACCTCCCACCCACCAGGCACTGAGCTAGGAACACTCAATCCATAAACAAGCACTACAGGCTGCTCTTCCTCAGGGACTCTGCAA
Source organism: Acomys minous (assembly GCF_964271855.1). NCBI lineage: Eukaryota > Metazoa > Chordata > Mammalia > Rodentia > Muridae > Acomys > Acomys minous. Next base: position 142,516,191 of record NC_140484.1, on the reverse strand, counting down.
AAACAGAGACCCTACAGGGCAGCTCACAGTCATCCCTAACTCCGGCTCCAGGCATCTGGGCTCTGAAGGCTCTTCCGGCTCCTACATGTACCACATCTGCCAAAAACTTGTACAGGTAACATAAAAATAAATAAATCTAAAAACAGAACAAGAGACCCACACATGTCTTCCGTGAGTAATAGTGTTGTTTTGTTTTGTTTTTTTAATTAACAAGGAGTGTGTGTGCAGAATCCAAGAATATGCATCAGGTTATCTATTTCCATGAGAGCAGAGTCCACGTTCAAACGCAGGAGGCTCCCCTGATGTTTTTAGTAGCTATAGGATACATTTGTAACAATCAAAAGAGAAAGGGCCCATCCCAACAGGACCTGGCCAGCAATGTGGGCTGTGGACTCCTGGCGAGTTGGTAGGAAGAAAAACCCTATCAGAACATCCAGAGAAAGTTCTAGAGCTGTACTAGAAATGGGGTGCCTGTGTGCATGTAGAACCCCTAGAAAGATATACACTTGTGTGGATATAAAAATAAAAACCCGAACGGATGAAGGATAGAAGCAATCACACTGGGGGCACTTTATAAAAAAGAAGACAGACTTAACAGGTCACACTGTTGTATGAAAATAAATAAATAATTCAACCAGTTTGTAATGTAAAAGCTAAATTTAGTACATGCTAAACAGAGAGAGCTAAATCCTGTTCTCCCGTAGTAGGAAGTCAATGAGTGTTTCCTAAAAAGCATGACCAGAGCCAAGAGTAAAAGCCCTGGCCTTCAAGAGTCTAAAGACCGAGGCCCATCACACAGCCAAAGGAGAGAACTGGCTCCAAAAAGCTACATGTCAACACGGCCACACTCACATGGAGAGACCACACAGACACAGGTGATAACAAGTTATAGCTAAAAAACCAAAGACAAAAACAAAACAAAAACGCCAAGAAGTTGTTGCAAGGGCTATACAGAGTTATCACTGAGAGGTATGCGGACATACAGGGTAGCAAGCAGCTGATTTCCTTATGGGACACGAGGTTCAGTTTGCCTTAGCTGAAATAAGTAGTCCATGAAAAACTACCAAGGAACATGGGGGGGGGGGGGTGAGGGCGAGGCAGGAGGAAAAAAACAAAACAAAACAAAAAAAAGGAAACAAAAGTGCAACTTTCAGGATGTCCACTAGGCATGACTACAAGCTCCCTGGGCTGAGGAAGTAGGCTGCACTGGAGTCGGGGTGACTGTGCACGTGCGGGACTCCCAGAAAAGGCAAATTCACTGTGGATCTGAGGAGTTTCTTGGCTCCTCTCTCCGCTGCTGTGACCCTAGCCTGTCCGCAGTGCCGTCACTAGGAGCCTGAAATGTGAACAAGAATCCTTAGCGTCAGGAACTGGGAGGTGGAGGACCACAGGCCCTTCCCCTTCCGCTCATGTTCTGTCTTCCGGATGGATGCCTGGTTCCATATGACCTGTGCTGCCTATGGAAACCATAGGGGAATGACGGGGCCTGGGCCCTGCAGTCAGCTGAGACCTGGGACTGGAGTCCATCCACTTCCTAGAACTTTCTGGGCTGGGGCTTTCAGCCCTCAACCAGAGCAGCCTCCATTCTAAGTTCCTGCCCTGCATGACTGCCAGAGGATTGAGAGACCGCATGGAAGCCAGGCTTAGTGGCGCACGCCTTCTAATCCCAGCACTCGGGAGGAAGAGGCAGGAGGATCACTGTGAGTTCGAGGCCAGCCTGGTCTACAAAGTGAGTCCAGGACAGCCAAGGCTACACAGAGAAACTCTGTCCCGAAAAAAAAAAAAAAAAAAAGAAAGAAAAAGAAAAAGAGAAGAAAAAAGAGAGAGAGGAAGGGAGGGCGGGAGGGAGGAAGAGAGAGAATGAGAGCGCACGGTAATGACATCATCAACCGAGCCTACAGAAGAATCTGTCCAGAAAACTATTTATTCCATAATGTGACAGTTCTCTTCTTGGCCTGAGATACTCTGAAGTCAGTGCATCCCTCAGATGGGAACAAAACGCAAAGACTGATTGAAAACAGAACCGGTGAGTGCCAGTTCCAGACTCACGGGGTGATCCCCACTGTCGTGAACTACCATCACCACTGGAGTTGGCTAGCGGACTCCACTGGAGGCTCCTTATGAGGAAGCACAAACGCTCTGCCCTCAAAGGAGATGGAGCGGCCGGAAAGGTGCCCAGCAGAGCTCCCAATAGCTCACTGTTTTCTCCTCCCCTCTCTCCCCCATAGGACTGATAGTCTATCTTGTTTAGGGACTTTCTGATGTGGCCGGTCCCATCTCTGTGTACTGGGATAAGGCCTGAGAGCTGCACTGCACCATGTGACCTGAAGATGGCGATCTTTCCCTAAACTTCTCAAAAATTCCAAGTATTTGAAGAACTGAGTAAAAACCTTGAAAAATGAGTGCTGTCAAACAATACCAAGAGAAAAATTATAATCTATTTAGGAATTTAAAGAAACCCAGACAAATAGCTCGTGCCGAAGTATCCTAATGTCTAAGCTAATTCAGAACGGTGGCATTTGCTTCCCGTCACGCTCCAGCCTGGCCTGTCTGTCCCAGCACCCGCACAGGGTGGCCTGGGCAGCCTTTCCATGGCAGGAACAGGGAATGGGTGTGGAGTCAGGCCAAGAAAGGGAACAGAAGATTCAACCAGGAAAGGCTGGGGGATTGCCTGGGGAAAAGGTGAGCCAGGAGTCTCTTCCCAAGCACTGCAGGCTGCGGATCTCCCTTGTACTTCCAGGATGTTATACTAGGATGCCTCCTTCCTGGCTTCCTCTTTCCAAGAAGGGCAGCTGAGAACATGCAAGGGCTGAGTGCAGGGCGGCCCCTGGGAAGGCCAGCAGGAGGGAAGCTGACCCGCCAAGGAGAGCAGATGGAGTCTGGCTGGGCCTCTGTGAAATGCCTATAAAACCTGCATTTCCAGATGCTTTCAATTGCCTTCTCCCCAAAGGCTAATGAAGAAAGAGGGTGAGTTCCCAGAGCAGCTTAGAGCAGAGCATATAAACCACCCAGCAGACAGGCTGTAGCCATGGGAAGCTGTGTGCTGGGTGGGGGGACAACTTAGCGTCATTCAAAATAGCAGGAGCCAAGGGGAGGGACTGTACCAATCACTTAGAGTCCTGGGTGCCACCCCAACTCTCAGGTCCTCTGCTGGAAGACCACATGGGTTCAGCCAACCATCAGATCAAGTTGTCGCACCCCTCAAGTTGAGGCCTGGAGCCTCAAACGAACTTTGGGACCATGTAGTCTAAGTGTGTTAAGGATGCTAAGAACGCACAGGTAGGAATGTGCTATGTGTGAGCTGTGTGACCCATAGCTTATTATTAGCCTTTCTGGGTTGTGTCATCTGAACCCAGGGATGACACACCTGTCTGGGTCATCTCCAGGGGTCAACGTGAAGGTCAAGTGAAAGGGAGAGCTGCTAAGGAATCTGTAAGAGATCTGCCCAGGCAGCCACACCCCTCACTGAGACACAGGAACTGCCCCAGGAGCCCCGGAAGCTTCCCAGCTGACACTCCAGGCCAGAGGGAGGAATGCTTCGCAATCTAGAATCTAAACTCTCCTCCCAGCCCACACCTCACCCTCAGCCCTCCCCCCATCACCCCCCCTCTCACACAAAGGTCGCTAGGTGCTGAGTCCCTATCACTTGTTCTGATGACATTTCCCAAACTAGCAATCTTCGGAGCTGTGGTCTGACAAAGGAATTGTACTGGATCTGGGAATTTAAGCCTTTGAAAGGAGCCATAAAGATAAGAAAATTAAATCATCTTAGGGCCTATGTTGGCCCAACCACTTTACTGGAAGGAATCAGGTTATCTGAGGGCCCATCTGTGGAACACCAACGAGAGGCCATGGTCTCCCGCAGCCAGCTTTAGGCAAGAGAGCTGCTGACTCACACTACAGCCCAGCATCCCAAGCTCTAGAGTCTTCCAGCAGCAGCCAGGCACTGCAGGACCCCTGGCCTAGGCCACCCTTCATCCACGTGAGTCCTCCACATGCCCACTGGAGAACTCACTGTCCATCTTGGTCCTCTTTCTCTCCCAACTCGAGGGAGACGTCATCCTCTCACTGAAAGGTGCTGTGTGGGAGGGCACTTGTCCACCCAGAGACCTCCCTAGATATTAGTAGCTTATTGCTTGGGCGACTTTCCCTAAAATGCCTCAAGCTTTTGATTCGAAGTTCAACGGCCAAGCCTCTCGCCGTCTGTGAACTGCTTCCAACGCCACGGAAGCTCTCTGAGGCCAGGGCCCCAAACCAACATCAGCATACTGTTCAGTTGGAGGATGACAAGAAACTGCACGAGACGCTTCCTCTGCTACTCTATGGCTCCTCTGCATCCCATCAGCACGCTTGGCCATTCCAGGGACCTGCTGCCTCTCACAGCTGGCCAATCCCCAAGGCTCTGTCCTCACTGCCCACCATCTGGCCCTGTTTCCCATCCTATCATTTTTAAGACCAGCTCAAATAACATTGGCCACTGGCTGACTTGCCTAAAGACAGCACCAAAATGTAGCTAAGACAGTCAGCTACCCAGACACCCTGCCACATTCACATCGAAGCCTGGAAACGGAGGCTCACACCGCTGATTAGAAGCCAGGGAATCCTATCTTTGTATGAAATACAGATGTCATCAGAGAGAGGCAGGAGAGCTCAGGTGAGGACAGTATTTGCTTTTCTGGCTTTCACAGAACACTGAGCTGTTTAAAGAGAGGGAGGGGGAGGGGGGAGAGAGAGAGAGAAAGAGAGAGAGAGAGACACCCCGAACGCTGGTCCAGCTCTCCATCCATTGCCAGGGGCCTTTCTCCTGGAGAGCACACATCCTGAAGGCACAGTGCTGCTGCTGTGGCTAAGTAAGCTCTCTCGATGACTACCATGCAGGTGCACACAAAGGAAGCTCAAGAAGGTCTAGCCTGGTCAAATGTGCTCCAGTACCGCATCAGAGAGCTTGATCATGTGTCACCTGCTCTCCCAGGGTCCCGTTCTATAATACAACTCCCAACCTAAGCAACCCTGCACATCCTCCTTTCTTGTTCACTCTGCCACTCAGACCACAGTGAATGGGAAACACGGACCCTGCCACCAGGGAAAGTGTGACAGGAAGGCGGTGTGCTATGCGTGAGTAGAGGGGCAACACACCACTGAAGGAACCTTCCTTGTTCCAGGAGTGGGTTGGGGACAGGGGCTGAGGACCCACCCAGGCTTTATCGGGCCCGCACAGGACACCACACACAGCTTCCTACTGAGAAATTTTGTGTATACAAGGAAGCAGCTGCCCAGTTGCCCCACCCCCACCCCAGACAGCCGCCCCTGCCCGCCCCCATTCCAGGACTGGCGCTTTAAATTGCTGGCCCCATCAGGAGCTTGCACCTCACACTTTAAGCCCTTTGATACACAACACTGAAACAGTGTTAGAAAGTGTATTTTCAAAGCACTCTCAAACACTTCTAAAACAGTCTTTGTTTTTTTAGGTTCTTCTTTCTTTTCTTCACCCTCTGCTGTTTTTCTCTTAGCTTCTAGTGGGAGCCAAAGGTAACAGAGGGACTGCCTTGCTGGTTTTCCACCAACATAAACAACCACCAACTTGGGGCTGTGCTGCCATCTGCCACACAGGGGACCCGGCGCCAGCAGGGGGCGTGCACCCACCTAGTATTCCTCCATCAGCGCCTCACAGCCTTGGGCCATGAACACAGACTACTCTCAGACATAAATGCACCAGACAGCCTTTCGGTCACAATCTCAGGACTCAAGAGTCATCTGACCCGGATATGAATCCCATTTCAAGTATCAGTTAGCAGTCTAACATTAGACAAAACTACTTCAGAAGAATTAAATAAGCCAACGAATAGTGCTGGCACATAGGAAAGGTTTAAGAAGCACTGGCCATAACTGTTACTGAAACTAACACTGTCCGTATGACAGCGGCAAAAATGAGAAGTCCTTAGTGATGACAAGTGTCATGTGGTGAGCCAGCAGGCTTTCAAGAAAGGCGGGTACTGAGTGTGCAGTCCTGGGCCAGGGAGGCAAGCTAGGTCGCAGGCTCTTAGGCAGCTACACCATCATGATAGAGACGCCCAGGGTTCAAAGCTGCCTATGAGACACAATCCCCTTCATTCAGGGAGAGGTAGTGACCTACTTCAGCGTCGAGCTACAGAGGACTGTGTACTGTGCCTGGCCGCTTCGTTTCTTTTTTGCTCTCGCTGCCTATAAGTCCTCCTACTGAGAAAACCCTTTAAGTCTTGCTTTACTTCAATTATGTGTGCCTGTGTGTCTGAGTTTAGGGATGTGCACAAGCACAGGTGCTCACCGACCCCTGGTGAGCTCCTGATGTGTCCTCCGAAAGAGCAGAAAGCACTCTTAAGCCCAGAGCCTTGTCCCTACTGCAGGTACATCACCACCTCAGGATTTCAATGAGCCTACACTGGCTGCAAAGGAACAGAAGAGACCCACCTGCACGCTGCGTGGAGTAAACATCTAGAGGCTCCAACCACAACATTTAATTTGGTTAAGGTCCTTGAATTATTGGCTGCTTTGCTGGTTTCCTTATCAAATTAATGTTTAATGGTTTCATGTTAAATTGTAACTAAGTATTTCCGAATGTGTTTAAACATACCAGCTGGGTATTTTAAATGACCTTAATGGTTCTTTCTTAAAACAAAAGTACAAAAGAGTTCGAGGCCAGCTTGGTATACAAAGCTAGTCTAAGACGGCCAGGGCTACACAGAGAAACCCTGTCTCAAAAATAACAACAACAACAACAAAAAAAAAAAAAAAGAAGAAGAAGAAGAAGAAGAAGAAGAAGAAGAAGGAAGGAAGGAAGGAAGAAAGGCCTGCAGAAGCCACAGAAAGTATCAAGAGCCAAAGAAACCATCCACATGTTTTAAATTTCTCAGCCTAATCTTAATTCTGAAGGAGCACTCAGGCCTGTTAGCGACAGCACAGGGCGTTTGCCTAGTGACGTCACTACAAAGGGTGGAGCTTGAGATGTTGCTAGATGCTTCAAATAATTTTGTTAATTCCCCTTCACTTCCAGGAGTCAATTCCCGCATTTCTCCTCCAGTACAGGAAGCATGCTTTGAGCCTCTTGTTTCCTCTGAAGTCAGAGATGCACACCGCCCAGCCCTCGACACAGGCTGGCTTGCAATTAGTTCATTATGGACCCAAGCATGACTGTAAACTCCTGATCCTCCTATCTCTACATCCCAGAGGCTGGGATTATCAGGACACGTGTCATGTTTAGGCTACATGGCTCTGGCAATCAAACCCAGGGCTCCATGCATGTTAGGTAAGCACTCTTCCACTGAGCCAGCCCCCATAATTCATCTATACACATTTAGCTGCAAAATGGGTCTTCTTTTGCCATCTCCCCAGGCCCCAAAATGGGTGTTCCAAGAAATAATGTGAGACTAGGTAACACAAAATTTTTATTTCAGTTGGTTAAGCCTGATATTATTAAAAGTCATATCTCAAGTCGGAAACATCAAGATACATTAGAAAGTATTTTCATTGTCTGAAACTATACTTTCTCACTCCTGAGATGCTGTAGAAGTCCAGGGTCTTGCCCATGCTAAATAAGCCCTCTCCCACTGAGCTTTGAAACTAGAGACATTTTCAAACTAAAGATCAAGTAACTTATTTTGAAAAAAAGGTCTGAGTTTTCATTAGGTTTCTAGCGTATGCATCTTTGAGTGCACATGCCTTGGAGGCCAGAAGAGGGCGTCAGATTTCTTGAAGCTGGAGTTGCAGGTGGATGAGTTCTCTGCAGGCGCAGTACATGAAGAAGAGCAAGCAATTTTCAATTGTGAGGAAAGACAATTATTCTATCTTGGCACTTAGAGGCCTCTGGCATAGTATATTTAGTTGGCGCTCAGGGTACTTCCTTTTAATTCAGTTTGGGGCCTCAATCTATGGCATGGTGCCATCTGCATCCCCTGAACAGTGAAGTATAGAACTACTAATAAATAAGTAATCTATGATTTAAAGTATAGAGAAGTGTGTGTGCAGGCTATAAAGGAATTGAGCATCTGAAGTTTCTGGAATTTTCTGCTCACACTGAGGACCATGGTCAAGAAATCTGATGTGTGTTATATTAGGTATATTTCAAACATCAGCAATAGGATACAACAGGAGAGACTGGCTCATCTAGGGCCTATTGGAGACCACACAGGCAGTTCAGGCGTCCCTCAGGTGTGACTTACAGCAGTGATGAGAGGACACACCAGGAGAAGGTGTAGACAGGTTTGCTAACTGTATACCTTACTTAAGTCACCAAATGTGCCTGGCCTCAGTTTCCTCCTCTGCAAAGTTAGGAAAATAGAGCCTACAGAAAGGAGCACTATGGGGACAGAACGACTGAATCGGTGACAAAGCATTCTGAAGCAGGGGGGAGGTCAGGCCAGCCTCCGAGGACGCCATCTTCTGTTATCAAAATGCCACCAACTGTGTGGATCGGGCCAGCAGGCCGTTCTTCCTGGGCAGCCGCTAGTCGTGGAGAAGATCAGGCAGCTTCATCCTTCCTCTGGTCTCCAGGGGTTCAGTTTCGGTTACCCACTTTCCTTCAAAGCCCTATATTCTGCCAGAGCCCTCAGAGGGGCAGGTGTATATCAGAGCCTGCCCCCCGCCCCCCGCATGAACCCTTGGTGTACTTTGATAGCATGGGGTACAGTGCCTCTGCTTCGGGTACCTCTGTGCTCAGCTAAGCAGAAGCTTGGAAGGTCACCCCGAATGCTCAGGATACTGTCCACTTACGACAGACTGTGTGGTGTGCTCACCTCTGTCCCTCTGCCTCTCTTCCTCTGACCCCCACTCCGTCCTCCATGGTCTTTCTCACTATGTATCCCTGGCTGGCCTAGAAATCACTGCAGAGACCAGGCTGGCCTTAAATTAGCAGAGGTCCACCCGCCTCTGTGTGTGCTGCCATGCCGAAGCTCTGATTCTTTCACTTGATAACGGATGACAGCAAGACTTAGAAGTGAACCTTAGACCCACACACCCAGTGTGGCCCCGGAAGAGGTCAGCGCCTGGAGATGCGGAGTGTGGAAAGGACTTGGTGAGGATCCCAAACACCAACTCATGACTGCCTCAACTGCTGCCTGGGGCTCACCCACACACAGATGCAACCCTCACACTCACAGCCAAGGAGTGGGCGTGAACAAAGGGTACAAGGCTTATGGGGCGGGAAAGAAGGGAGGCTCGCATATGCATGGGATGATGCGTACAAGATGGAGTGGGCGGGGAAGGAAAAGAAGAAAATGACAAACAGAGTCCAGATGCCTGGGTTTCTGGTATTTACAACACGGCAAGACATTGTAGTCTACGGTAGCTATCAGAGCACCACCATTACTTCTGAAGTTTGTTTTTTTTTTTTTAATAGAGTAGGGGGACAACTTAGAAATGCCAGATACTGTGAGGACTGTTCAGCCCTTAGTGTTTTAGGATGAATTCTTTAACCTAGCAGATAGTAGCTATAAGACTGAAGAAGTTCCTAATCCAGGGTCCTCATTCATCTAACAGTTTCCAAATACTTTACGTTGTATCAACCACACAAGAAGGCTCAGTAAGTGCTACCTGCTGTTACACATTATGAAACACAAGCTTGGTGAGGGCCTGCCATCCAGCCAAGGTACTCCCTGGAGCTTGTGGTCCACGCAGCAAAAAAACCCCCACCCACCTCTCAAGCTGGAGCTATCTGCTAACAGCATCCTTCTCCCTGGGGAAGAAGGGCTGCCTGGCTGTCCCACATCTATTTTTTACACAGGACGTTTCACATAGGTACAAGGAGGGCGTCCGTAAGGGACAGACCACAGGGTGAATGAACGAGCAGGCATGAAAGTTCTTCCTGCTAGCCACACCGCTCTGGGCATACTCACCGAGTCTGGGTCTCTTTGCTGTTCGAGGAAAGCCGAAAATTCCACCAGGCGAAGCTTGGTTGTGCCAATGGAGCGGCCCTGCCAGGCGGGGACCGAGGGAGCTGGGGCTGATGCAGGCTCAAACCCTGAAATAAGAATTGTTTAAAAAATAAAATTTTCATATTTACACAACTCCACATGCACCCCACCTCTCCACCTCAATGGGGCAGAATTCTGCCTTGGAAGGCAAGGGCAAGTCCCTGCACTAGTGGCACTCTGGCAGGTGACACTCTGGCTGGGGCTTTTACAGACAGTGGCCAGCTAAGCAGACTGCATGAAGCTCATCCCTGAAGCCGGCTTCTGCTAAGGGTAAAGGGATGGGCAGGAGGACACTGTGATGGCTAATGTCCACTGTCAGCTTGGGGAAATCCAGAATCACCTCGGTCAACACCTATAAAGGTTTAAGTGAAGAAGAGAGCCCCTCCCAGCTTGTGCACAGCCCCATCCCACAGCTAGGGGCCTGAACAATACAAGGGGGTGGGGGGAAGAGTGAGAGTACCAGCTTCCTGACAGTGGATATAATGTGACCAGCTGCCTCACACTGCTGCCACCATGACGTCACTGCCATGAAAGACTATACCCTATACCCTCAAACCATGAACACAAACAAGCCATTTCTCTTCAGTTGTTTGTATAGATATTTTGTCACAGCTACTGATAGAGAAAGCTAATCCTGAGTAAAGGGAACCAGCTCCAGAAGCAGGTGAGAATGGCGGAAGTGTCTAAGGAAACACCTGGGAAGGCATCCCGTGAAGACTACAGGCTCATCTCCTGGCTCATCTTCTATCTCAAGACTGTCCTCACCAGCACTATAGAACCTCCCCTCAGGACACTCCATGGAAACAGAGGGCAACCTAGGAACACACTTTTGACTAGGGATGTTGAAAGGGTAGGTCAAGGACTGTATTGCTATCCCAGGAGGTTCAGCTGAGTGATGACTCTATGTACAGTTGGGTGAGAGAGCTCGTGAGAAGGGAGCCAGACTGGTCAGCCAGATTCACCGTGTCTGCTGTGACCTTCCACGGAAGCCCTTCTTTACAGGCGGGAGCCAACAAGGAACTGAAATTCACCACCTCAGAAAGCGTAAGTAATCTATGCCTGACTCAGCTCCATGATGTGGCAGCTTCTGAAGAGAGAAACCACAACTACTTCCCCTTCTAAGTGGGGCCAGCGCCTTCAGTGAAAGTGGCCGGGCTTCCTGCTTCCTGACAGTCCCACAGGAAGAGCTCTTGGGAGAAAGGGCTCTTTTTAAATTTAATTATTTTTCGGGGGTCTTCGAGACAGGGTCTCTCTGTGTTAGCCTTAGCTGTCCTGGACTCGCTTTGTAGACCAGGCTGGCCTCGAACTCACAGCGATCTGCCTGCCTCTGCCTCCCAAGTGCTGGGATTAAAGGCGTGCGCCACCACGCCTGACTTAAACTTATTTTTATTCACTTGTTTTTATCATCTAATTGTTCTGCCTGCATATATATATATACATATGTGCAACCTGTGGGTGCCTGGTGCCTGTGAGTGAGAAAAGGGCATTGTATCCCCTGGAACTAGATTAACAGATCTTCTCCAGCCACCATGAGGGTACTGGGAAAGGGACCCAGGTCCTCCCTCGGCAGTGACAACTGGGGCTCTTAACCACTGAGCCATCTCTCCAGGCCCCAGGAGCCTGATGAGAGATGCTTGGGACTTCTCTCAGCTTCAAGATGCATATGGCCTGCCCTTAGGGAAGGGAATGGGGCGGGGGGTGGCTAAGACCAACACCAGTATACTTCTGGGACAAAAGAAGCCAGGCTGCCCCTCATTCCTCACCCAAGAAGCGGGGAGACTCACCTGGAATGGGGGCCGTGACTGCTGGCTGGATGGGGTAGGCCTGTTGCACAAAGGGCTTGACGCTGGGAACAAATAAATGGTTGGCAAGAGTCACAATTATGATGTAGTGATGGTTACTGCCTGAGCCTGGCCTTGGCTTTCAGTAGGACTCCCCCATCACCCTCTGGGCCTTGCTCCCCTGTCTGCAGTGGGATGCCCATTCCATGCAGAGCTACATAAATAAATAAATTCCCTCCTTCCAAAGGAGAGGCTGCTCAGCAGGCTGCTGAGGTGCAAACACCCACAACGACATGGTGGGATAAGCTGGTCCAGGGTCACCCTGGCGTCCCCACAGGGCAGCAGATACCCATGGAATGCACTTTTTAGCCCCACACAGAGCAAGGTCAGCTGGCATCACCCAGAGGCTAAAAGTCAGGGTCTCCCTTTTCCAGGCCACTAGACCAAATATATACAAAGAAAAATTCTGTTCTACGTTATCCCCAAACTGCTCTTGGCTCTTGTTGGCTGAGCTTGCTCCGTGCACTCAAGGGGTCTCGGGGACAGCCACAAGGGAAAGAGACGATGTCTTTGCTGCCCTCTCTCAGGTAAAGGAAATGCTGAGGCTGCAGCCAAAGCCACGAAGGATAAGGGACCTAATTCAACTTTCTAGCTATGTCATTGCTGATACTGCAAGTGGGAGAAAGGAATCTATACCCTTGCCAACTTTTTTTTGGGGGGGGTTTGTTTTTTTGTTTTGTTTTGTTTTTTCGAGACAGGGTTTCTCTGTGTAGCCTTGGCCATCCTTGACTCACTTTGTAGACCAGGCTGGCCTCGAACTCACAGCGATCCGCCTGCCTCTGCCTCCCAAGTGCTGGGATTAAAGGCGTGCGCCACCACGCCCGGCTTCTTTTCTTTTCTTGAGACAGGGTTTCTCTGCATAGCCTTGGTGGTCCTGGACTCACTCTGTAGACCAGGCTGGCCTTGAACTCGCAGTGATCTATCTGCTTCTGCCTCCCTGAGTGCTGGGATTAAAGGCGTGTGCCATCACAACTGGCCCCCTTTCCACATCCTGGAACACGGGGACATAAAGAAGGACAGACTGCTTGCTGTTGGACTGTCTTTTCTCCCTTAAGCCCTTGAGAGAGCATACTGCAGGAGAACTTTCCCCAGGGTGGACGGTCTAGCCTCTGCTGTCTGGGCCCTTTACAAACTTACTCTTGTGAGGATCCCGGCTGTCCTGTCTGAATCATTCCAGGCCAGAACTGGAAGGCAAGAGGCAAAGGCTTCAGGGTTATGAGTTCTCACCAAAGTACAGTTTGGGGCATGTTCAAATCCAAAGCCCCTGCCGAAGAGCACCAGCCTAGCACAGCTGCCCACTCCACCACAGCTGTTGAGATCGTCTTCCTGGAGTCCGGCTGTGGTCAGTACTGTGTTTGAGAGCTTGGCCCTACCTCTGCCCTGCTAACCCGGGAGTTTCCTCTAGCCACTGTGTCCTGAAAACTCTCCTAAGGCCAAGAGGCAGTGTGGAAGCACTTCAGTTTATCCCTCTACTCCAGAGGCTTCCTGCACACTTCACAGGATGTAGCTCTGGAGGTCCAATAGAGCAACACTTGGACTTTGAAACAAAGAAGCCAGAGCTTGGAGAAGCAAGGACACCCTTTTATTTATTTTTTAAGGTTTACTTATTATGCATTACAATGTTCTGCCTGCATGTACACCTGCACAGCAGAAGAGGGCATCAGATCACATTATAGAGCCACCATGTGGTTGCTGGGAATTGAACTCAGGACCTCTGGAAGAACAGCTAGTGCTTTTAACCTTGAGCCATCTCTCCAGCCCCCAAGGATACTCATTTTTGTTGTAAGCATACCTAAGGCCTTTGGCAGAATCCTGACAGCACTACCTATCTGAATGGCCAAGCCACCTCAGCTATGTCACCTGCAAAATGTCCATGACACTGAGACTATGGAAGATGGCTCTGGGGTGAAACTAGATGTAATAACTTCTCAGCCTGTGGGGGCTGTCAAATGAAAATGTCGAAAAGAATATTTTGCCCTGTGGGGTTTGGTTGCTATAACATAACCCTGAGGACACAGGGATAGAGACCAAGAGCCAGGAAAAAGAGTGAGAGAAGCTGACCACAACTAAATGGGACACAAGAAATAAGATATTTAATTTCATGTCTTTAAATTTCACTATTTTCCTCTTCCTCTATATTTCCTTTTTTCCTCTTTCCTCCCTCCCCTCCTCCCTTTCTTTTTTTTTCCTAGCCCCATCTCACTTCCCTATTTATCCATCCATCGTCTTTTATTCTATCTGTTCATCTATCCTCTATCTCTTGTCAGTCTGTCTGTCGTCTACCTGTCCATCCATCATCTACCTTTTATTTTGTGATAGTGTGGGCTGTCCCAAGATCCTCCTGCATGATGGTCACGTGCTCTACTCCTAAGCCACACCCTCAGTCCCTTCTCATGCTAGTTACAGAGAGAGCCGCATCAAATCGCCCAGGCTGGCCTTGAACTTACTATGTAGCCTGAGCAGGCTTCCAAAGTCGCAACCCTCTTACATCAGCCTCCTGGAGTCCTAACTTACCCCTGCTGTCCCTGGGAAGGTGGGACGTGGAATCCCAGGCAGCCCCAGCTTGTTGTGGATGGCAGTAGCTGAGACGATCTGTGCCGATGACATGGCAGCCATGTGCTGCAGGGCCTTGTCCTTGGCAGTCTGATCCTTGAGGATGACAGTGACACACTGACTTAATACAGAACACATGGCTACCATGTGGATTAGACAGTACAGCCACAAGCACGAAGACTAAAATACTGAGCCACACGGGGCCATGAAAGCACACATGCACAGAGAGAAGCCATCGTGGCTGGGAGGCTGTGACTCTGGCAGTTGGAATTGGGGGGAGGGGGGGGGGGCACTAGTAAACAAAGCCTATCGACAAGGTTGGGTTTTAAACCCTGAATCCATTTTCCAACAGAGAGGAAGCCAAACAATGCCTTCATTGTTTCTACTTCCAGAGAATTCTCAATGATTTATCAGACCAGGGCTGGGGGTGACCCTGCTTTCAAATGAAAGGTGACAGAAATGGTTGCCAGCAGGGGCAGGGAGCAATTCTTGGGTGCTGGCTGTCGCAGAGCCACTGGGCCAGGCCCTGCTGGAGTCATTCGAGGCTTAGGAACCCTGGCAGACATCTGTGGGGGCGCAGCTCAGAAGCAGCAGACGGGCAGGGGGCAGCCAAGCAGCATGCTGTCAGGGCACATGCTATGGGGCTAAGGCTATGGTAGTTCCTTTACAACGTTTGGGGTGGGGGTGGGGAGCTGCTACAGTTTGTCCTTTCCTAAATGGATCTTATCTACAAAGCCAAGACTGGGAACATAAAGCTAGCCAAAAAAGAAAAAAAGAAAAAGAAAGGCTGCCAAGCACAGCTAAAATACAGAATACTCAGTTCAGAGAATATACTTACCATGCTTGTTACCTGGATACAATAATAAACAGTTTGTTAAAAGGATCACATACAAAGGCAGGGTTACTTTTCTTCTTCAGTTAAAAAAAAAAAAAAAAATATATATATATATAAACACAACATTCATGTGTTATAAAAATGCATGTATGAATACGGTCATTTTTGTTTTTGCTTTAATACTTTGAGAGTATGTCATACAGATAGCTATCCAACAACCACCATTGACAGAAGTGACCACCCATCTCCCTGGCTGTGTGCCTATGTGGTATCCCCATTATAGATGGAGCAACGGTCAGTCGGGCCTTGTGTGCTGCAGGCCCTATGGGTGGGTGGGTGGGGGGGGTCTATACTCAGAACCCACGGGCCCCTGGAGCAGGAACAAAATAGTGACACCAACCCTAACTGTGATGCCCTCCACCCAGCTGCCACTCAGAGTTTGCAGTGAGGAATGGTGGCTGAGACACAACACTAAGTGTCAGACAGGAGGCAGCTTCCATGTTTGCATAACTAACCAAAGGTGAGGAACAAACAGGCTGAGGAGCCAAAAGGAAGGTCAAGAAAAAACTGAAAAGGAATCGGACTAGAAAACAATTCTGGAAGCTTCTGACAAGAATGTATTCAATCCTCCAAAGTGTAGACAGCACATTGCCCCAGCACACCAGGAACACTAGGAGGCTGTCTCTGAAAGCTCGTACCCAGAGAGAGATTCTTAAAGAATAAAAATATTTTACTACAAAAATTTTGAAAGGAGGAGCAGGAGGAGCTAAACGTGCATTTCTACATTTCTGTGCTTTGTTCCCAAGAGCTCCGGGTCAGCGCTCCAGGCTGCACCTGCCTACTGGGAACATCTGCCTCGCCATGCCACCTTCTGCATCAAGGACACGGTGAAGGTCTGGGAGAGCTTGTTTGCTTGCTGCCCGCTGCTACAATGGCCCAGGGTGGCTACGAAGGATGCTTAGTCTAGTCATCTCCTCGGCAGCCGGCACTCTTTCAAGGCAGGCTTTATAGGCCAGCCAGTCAAACCTCTAACCTCAAGCCTATCCAACCTCAAGTTGAAACAAATAGAAATTTAAAGGTTCCAAAAGGTTTACACACACACACACACACACACACACACACACACACACACACACACACACACCCTCTGCCACTCCACTCACATCCAAATCCCTGCGGCTTCACCTGGCCCCACCCACTCCCTCAGAAGGAAATCTCTGGGCAGCAAGCATGGCTCTGCTCACAGTGAAGAATGCCTGACTCCAAAACACACTGGTTAGTTTTTCTTTGTACCCATCACTTTTGGACTCTAGCCCCGAAGCCACCCACCCCCTGGTGAGAGGTTATAAAATCTCTCTGGGCAATTTGCTGGGCCTGAGGTAATGGCAGAGGAATGGCCACAGGTGCCTGGCCCACACTTCACATCCACTTTGGGGCCCAGAATATAGTGGTTTGGAAAGGAGAAGGCCAGACTTTTTACCTGCCAGGCTGCTGTGAATTCTGAAAAACTACAAGATCACTTCAGGACCTGGCTCTGTCCCTTGAGGAAGTCAGTCATGCAGCCCTCTCAGAGACCTGTGAGTTCTTGTTTCTGGGATACTGATAAGAGGTGACTCTGCCCCACTGTGGAATATGACCATGCATTTTAACGCGGCAACTTGCGAAGCCAAAGCCCAGGTCCAGAGAAAAATCAGTTCCTTGAACTCTAAGACCCACTGAAATGAGGACCTACTGGAAGGGTTTCTCTCAGATTCGTACATTCAGAAGTTCCTCAAAATATTCATGAAGGACTGATGGTTTCCGTAAAAAAAAATTTTTTTTCAAACATTTACTCAGTACGTATGTGCCTGCCCACACGTGGTGTTAAGAGAACACTTTGTAGGAGTCGGTTCTCCTTGCACTGTCTGAGTCCCAGGGATTGAACTCGGATCATCAGGCTTGACAACAAGTCCCTTTACCTGCTGAGCCACCTCACCGGCTACATCCCTTTTCTTTTTAGGTTTTTTGAGACAGGGTTTCTCTGTGTAGCCTTGGCTGTCCTTTCTAGACTTCATTTGTATACCAGGCTGGCCTCGAACTCATAGTGATCCACCTGCCTCTGCTTCCCGAGTGCTGGGATTAAAGGAGTGGCCAGCTCTACTTTAAAAAAAAAAAGTACGGGAGGGGGGAAAAACGTAACTTTGCTGTTTGTCGCTCATAGCCTCAGAACAAGAAGTTAATGACTGCTGGCAACTCTGTCTGCGAGGCAGAAAAATAAAAACAAAGTCTGAAGGCAAAAGAGCAGATCCTTTGTTTTCTGCGAGTCCCATAGCACTGGCTGCTTTCTTGGAGTGACGCACAAGCTGTTGCAGAGTGAGTCAAGTGCCTAGCTTCCTGCTCCGCCTAGGACAAGAATCCTGACACCTCTTACTTTTTTCACTTATGAAGAATTTCACCTTGATCTCTTCCTCCCCCCCCCCCCCCAGTCCCATTACAAATGTTATGTGCTCATAGCTATGAGGGCGGCTGGCGAATCCCATTATAAATAACCAGAACATCACAATCTATAAGGCCAGTGAACTAATGACCGGAGGCAACCAAGCAGTTTGTTCAAATCTGGACATCTCTTAGCTGCCTGTCCTGACAGACATAAAGCCAAACGTGGGGCGGAAATGTCATCTCAAGTAGTGGCTCCTGCACTTGACCCACCTGCCTGAGAAGGGGCAATTTTCTGTAAATGGACTAAAACGTCTTCACTCGTGATTCCTACCTTTTGGGGCAGAGATACTCTATTCACTGATTCTCACTGCAGTGGCCCTTCAGCTACAATATCCGTGTGAAAATTAGAAGGGTTATGTTATGTGTGGCTGGGGAGGGGCGCAGTGCATAAAATCTATCGTAACCCTGGAGACAGATGATAATAAGCACTGGCAGGCAGGGCAGCATCAAAGTCAGGGTGAGAGCCTGGCCGTAGACTCTCTTACCCCCGAGATGGGAGTTGGAAAGATGATCTCCTGGCTGTCATTTGCAGCCCAGAGACACGTGCCTGGCTTTGGAAAAATTATCACTCTAAGTGCCAAACCTGGGTAAATTGCCTGCCTGCATCACTTCGGGATAATATCCTGGCCTTTTATCTGTTGGTGCCTCTCACCCTCATACAAAAGAAGAGGGGCTGATGGACCCAGTGGGCCTCGGTGCATGTAAGAAACGTGAGCCACACTCACACACAAAATTAATTTCACTCTAAGATGTATTTGTACCTCTCGACGTTTCTGAGATGAGGATGAGATTTACAAAGGATGAGCCAACTGTTTTATCTTGAAACACCATAGGAAGTCAATAATGAGTCGTACTCTGCCTGACTTAGGATCTTCCCCCCCCCCTCGTGTGTGTGTGTGTGTGTGTGCGTGTGTGTGTGTGTGTGTGTGTGTGTGTGTGTGTGTGTGTGTGTGTGTGTGTGTGTAGGGGGAAATCGTGGGACAGACCTCCCAGAGTAGCAAGCGTGGGCTTGGATGCTGTACAGCCTGGGCTAGAGGTAAGTGTCTCATTATCTGCCCATTTCCCCGCACCAATTCACTCAATTTATACCACACACGGCCAACTGCCGCACTGCCCCTGCCCAGTCCTACAGGCTGAGTCGCCCATCAACTCCTCGGCCTGAAGGCTTTTGCAAACTGTTACCTAAGTAAGCAGGCTTTCACATCTCATGAAGATCAGCTCTGTTCTACAGACTGCCTCTCCTCCATGATCAAAACAGAAGTGGTGTTAGGAAAATACACGAATGTAATCCCCATGATGGGAAGGCAGCAATGTGACCGCACATGGCTAGGAGGAGGTCCTTAAAGTCCAGGAGACTGTATGAACGAAGCTCTGGCCACAGCGTAGGCCGTTCCCTCTTTTCTCTTTGCTTTGCCAGCACCCAGTTGGTTTGCAAATGATCTCATTGTCTGTAGACATTATCCACAGACAAACTTTGAGGGTAATAAATACAAAGAGAGCACATGCTCCCATATGCAGTGCATCACAGCTGCCATCCACTAATGAGCATATAGATAACCTGTAAAGTTCTAATATATAGAATATATACAGTGTGTACATGCAAACCATATAGCACACCAATTTATTCATGAACTATCATCTCAGAAATTCATATGGAAATATTAGCAACACTGCAGGAAAAAAAGACATAAAATCACAGAGGCCACAGAGTAAAAAAAAGCTGTCATGAGCTAGCAAATGCTTTCCTGCAAACATACTTTCCCCAGCAACATAAAATTATAATGCAAGGGAGGGAAAACAGCAATTTGCTGGGGGGGGAAGGGGGGGAACAACACACTTTTTTTTTTCTACTAGAAAATGATAAAAACACAAAATACTTCCCTAAGAATTACTTTTGCAGATGTTGTTTCTAATCAAGCCGAGTGTGGATTCAGGTGACCTTCGCAATAATTAGCCATGACCCCTGAGCAGATAAACATCACAGAAACAGAAGGTGGTCTTGGGGAAAGATGGGGCACTCGAATGTTTTCTAGCCATGATCTCTAATTTACTTATCATTGCAGAAGGCAGGAGCAAATTCAAAAGGGGCGATTCTGGTCAGGCCATAGCCACGGTGGAGGAGGGAAGGCACATTCAGCGCTGGCCTGACTTGCTGCCTAATGAGTAGCAATTAATTCATGGCATTGTATTTCGAAATGCCCAAGACTCCATTCACATCAAAGAAAAAATTTTTCAAGGCTTTTACACATTGTTCATTTTCAAATGCACAGAGCTATGTTTAGCACTGTGTCATTGTCCACAGTGGTTCTTTTCTCTCTGATGTGGGCCTCGGTCTTCACAAAAGAGCTGCCGATGAAGAGCCGGGCAGGTGAGCCTTGAGACAGACGATCCTAGGAACGGAGGCTGTAGCCAGCTCAGTCTGGGGCTAGGTGCCAAGGAAAAGATGCTGAAAGCTGGCTTTGCCATTTCCTTCCAACTCACAGAGAAAGGCCAGGTATAGGAAACTCACACACAACGCCATGAGTCGGGGACATGAACACTTCTGGGCTCTGGCACCAGACAGGCTAAAGAGATCAAGGTCAGGGGGCTGGAGAGATGGCTCAGAGGTTAAGAGCACCGGCTGCTCTTCCAAAGGTCCTGAGTTCAATTCCCAGCAGTCACATGGTGGCTCATAAGCATTTTAGATCAGGGACAGATCTGCAACCCCAGGCAGGTGAGGAAGAGTGAGCTCTCATCTCACTTCCTCACTGCTAAAGCAGGGACAAAGGCGGATGGGCAGCAGGGACAGAGGTGATGACCCGCTGGCACACCATCCAGGCTTCCCCTGCTGTGGCCTGCTCTGCTCAGGAGATCTAGTCTTTCCAACACAATCTTGGTTACTAGCTTACTCTACCCCTCTCTCTGACAGACCTTGCAGGTTGCTTAGAGAGAGATTTCTCAATTCGGGGTGAATGTATAGACCAGAGCTGCTTCAGGAGAGAGAGAGAGAGAGAGAGAGAGAGAGAGAGAGAGAGAGAGAGAGAGAGAGAGAGAGAGAAAAGCTCTTCCAGGCCTGGCTGAGAACAAAAAGGCAAACAGTACTGGGCTCACACAGCCAGCCTTGCATTGCCACATCCCTCTAATCCCTGCCCACGTCAGCTAAAGTTCCCACAAGGCCAAAGGACTCCTGCCTGCCGTGACGGCAAAAGAACCGGAAGAGTGGAGCCCGGGGGAAGCCGGCACAGTTTCCCAAACCCAAGACACCACCAGAATGGTGCAGGTTGCCACCAAGGCTTGTGTTCAGTTCAGGCCCACTCCTCACGTGCGGTCCAGGCGTCCACAGGGAGTGCGGCACGTCCGCCTCCCCAGGGGTATGCCTTGGTCACAACGCCAATGGACGCAGCAGGGAGCACTTGAGCAAGGCCCGCAGGAAGTTCCTGAACTTGGGAGAATGAAAGCAATGGCTTCCACTTTCAGCTCTCTGCTTAATGGAGGGAATGCCTGGCTGGAAGGTCTGTTTGAAAAATCAAATCATGCAGGGCGTGGTGGCGCACGCCTTTAATCCCAGCACTTGGGAGGCAGAGGCAGGTGGATCACTGTGAGTTCGAGGCCAGCCTAGTCTACAAAGGGAGTCTAGGACAGCCAGGGCCACACAGAGAAATCTTGTCTCGAAAAACCAAAAAAGAGAAAGAAAAATCAAATCACAAAAATGAAAGGAAAAAAAAAAAGTGTGGCCCTAGGAGAGTTCATGTAGCATATAATTTAGTCCGTCACTGGAGGGATCAGAGACGCGTGCCTCTTCCGCCCCGCTGGGATGACACACTATTGCTTCTCTTCGATGCCTGCCACAGCTAGACACGAACAAATCTTCCACCCAAGACATCCTGCCAAGGTGAGGACAGAGCAATGGCCTCGTTTCCTCTTCAGATTTTCTCACATCATACTACCATCTGAATGCAAACATGGTTCCGTCCATCTTCCTCAAGGAAGATGACCGTGGAGTGCCACCTGCAGGGCCAGGTATGGGTGTCTCTGCCATGATGCTTGTGAACATCTTGGGTGGAGAAAGAGTCTCCGCATAGGAAAGGAAAAGATACAAAAATGGCAATTGAGCCACAGTCTTTTTCCACACCAGACTGAGTCTCAAGCACAGAGATCGGGAAAGAGTTAATTTTTTTTGTTGTTTGTTTGAGACAGGGTTTCTCTGTGTGGCCTTGACTGTCCTGGAGTCACTCTGTAGACCAGGCTGGCCTCAAACTCACATTGATCCGCCTGCCCCTGCCTCCCTAACCCTGAGTGCTGGGATTAAAGGGATGCGCCACCACGCCCGGCTGCTAATTTTGATTTATCCCCGGAGAAGACATTTGGGAGTAGGGGAGAATTTCACTGTGACCTCTATGCTGTCTCCTGCAACCCAATCTGAGATTTCGGTAACTCTAAACTGCAGGGGACTAGGGTATCGATGCAATACAGGAAAGCAGCCCAGGAGGCGGCTGCAGCGGATGCATCTGGTGACAAAAGTCACACACCCAGCTCCAAGTTGGCATCCGTGAATTCCGATGCACCTTAGAGGCCACTTGCCTAAGCCATGGTATGGGTCTATCTTCTATCTTGTTGACTACATCCGGACAGCTACAAAGCTGTGGGTCATCTAAAACACACCCCCCTTAGAGAGGAGGCTCGGGTCAGAAGGGCCCTGTCCAAGCAGGAAAGGCATCCTGCTGAAGATAAGCTCCCGGAGGCCTGGAGGAAGTGCCTTTGCTCCTTCCTTAGGCACCTCGATGAAGATAAGATAAGCCCTGGGCTGTGTGAATTTTCCACCATCTTGGTGCTCTGGCCACAAACGCCTGGCATTCCTCTCTCAGTCTTCATGGGCTGTTCTTGAGCGTGTCCGCGAAGTGGCCGACGCCATCGTCCCTGCTCTGATGCACTGTTTCTTGTCTCCTTTTTAAAACACTGTTAGGGATCCAACTGCACCAGGCAAGCCCTCAGCCACTTAGCTATATCCCAACCTGTCACTCAACTACCTTGCATCTCTCCCACATAACCATGGCTTGTATCTGAGGTCATCCCAAGTGTTGGGGGCACATAAACCTAGGTATTACTGTGTTTCATTTTTGAGGTGGAGTTATGGTTGGCCTAGGAGACTGACCTTAAGTTCAATCCTCCTACCTCCCAAGGCTGTGATGACAGATATGAGCCAGCATACCTGACTATGTACTGACTTTTACATACTTAAGCAGTTGCTTCACCATTAATTTTGGTGCATGCTCCCAGCTCTTAAGAAGTTCAGGGTCAGGGCTGGAGAGATGGCTCAGAGGTTAAGAGCACTGGCTGCTTTTCTTGGTTTCGCTCCCCCTTGGCCCCAGTGCAAGCACCTTCCCCTCTTACTTTCCTCCTTATTGTTCTGAGACATGCTGGCTGCTGAGAGCAAGCTCAAGGGATGCCGAGGGACCTCCCAAGCACCGTTTTTTCAAGGGTGCCGAGGATCTAACCTCAGGTCCCAATGTTTGCTTGGCAAGCATTTTATTGGCTCAAGCATTTTCCACCTCTTAACAAGGTATATTTTAAATGTGTTACTGAAAATCTTGTTCAGGGGCTGGAGACATGGCTCAGCAGCTAAGAGCACTGGCTTTTCTTTCAGAGGTTGTGAGTTCAATTCCCAGCACCTGTGGTGGCTTACAACTGTCCCTGAGGAACCCGACGCCATCTTTTGGGTGTAGAGACACGCACGCAGGGAACAAAAAATTTTTCAATCGCATTCAGAAGTTCTATTATACAGTCTTTTGGATATAACTTGCATTCATAATTCTTCAAAAATACTGAGGAGGGCTGGAGAGATGGCTCAGAGGTTAAGAGCACTGGCTGCTCTTCTAGAGGTCCAGAGTTCAATTCCCAGCAACTACATAGTGGCTCATAACCATGTATAATGAGATCTGGGGCCCTCTTCTGGTGTGCAGGCACACATGCAGGCAGAACACTGTACACTTAATAAATAAGTAAATCTTTAAAAAGAAAGACAAAAAACACTGAGGAAACCAGCACAGTCATAGTGGGCTGAAGTGGGGAGTCAGTGGAGGCTGGCCAAAAAGGACAATGGAAGGTCGCTGAGTAGGGCTCAAGCTGTGGTGGAACTCCTGGACCAGGTGCCTACTTCTACCATACTGTCACAGTTGAGGCACTAGGCCATTGGCCCTAGCTGGGCCTCTCTTACTCGCCATCTTCCTAGAGCACTATAAGGTCTTTCCAAAGAGGCCCATTGAAAATCTAATCTGTGTGTGCTGCCTTGCACCCTGAGCAAATCCCCCTTCTTCAGTTAGATGACACAGGGCTGCCCCAATCATTGCCCAGGGACAGCTTCCACAGTACTCTGCGGGGTAATTCGGAAACCCTACCTATATGAAACCTCAATAGGGTCCTTGATAACCAGCTCTAACTCGCTCCCTTCACGGAGCTTTCTTCAATGTCCCATCCTCAGATCGGACTCGAACTTGGCCCTGTTTCCTGTCTACTGCAGTCCTGGCTGTGGGAATTTTCCGACCAGGGAATTCACAGAAGGATTGGTGTTTCCCTGGAATTCCAGGTCTGTAGGCTGCACACGGTTTGAAGACGCCCCAGAGGCTGAGTGGAGCAGTCACTCACTTGCTGTTAAGAGTTCACCAGAACCTTTTCCTGCTTGCTAAGACGAAAACAGACTTGGAGTCTGTGTCCTGGGGGATCATCTAGCTTGCGATGACTCTGAGACACTGTCAGGGGCAGTGCTGACCTTTAGAACTTACATCGACATTTTTTTAAGAGTGACCGCAGCTGGGACTACTCACTGAGACAGTGACAGGGGAGTCCTTTGCTCTGAGAAACACTCCTCAGGAGCCAGCACTAATATATATATTAAAAAAAAAACTGGCCCTGGAGTGAGTGGCCTCCTTCTGCCTGAGGCAGGGTTGGTGGTTTCTCAAACTAGAGCCCATGTAACAGCCAAAGGACAAAGAGCTAAGGAGCTAAGGAGAGGGTGGGCTTCAGTCAGATCCACTTTTACTATTTTATATCACAGTGTCAGGAAGATTTTCAGCTTCAAACATGAGTTTTCCTGCTCTGCTTTGCTGGGGAGATGGGCTGTGGCTGAAGCACCAGTCATGAAGTATACGGACCTGGAGTCTGAAGTCCCCAGCACCCAGATAAATATGGGGGGTGGGGTGGGGGTGGGGGTGGCCCCTTCTGCGATCCCCACACAGGAGGTAGAGACAGGGATACTGGAGCAAGCTGGGTTGCCAGAGCCACCAGGTCAGTGAGTTCGGCAGTAAAAAGAGCGAGACGCTGCCTCAATATAAAGTGAAGAGAAACTGAGGAAGACACCCCATTGTCCACACACACACACACACACACACACACACACACACACACACACACACACACACAGTATCCTGGTTGTTTTTTGTCAGTTTGCCACAAGCTAGAGTTACTAGGAAAGAGGAGCCTCAATTGGGAAAGCCTCCAGCCCGGCGTGGGGGCACACGCCTTTAATCCCAGCACTCAGGAGGCAGAGGCAGGTAGATCTCTGTGAGTTTGAGGCCAGCCTGGTCTACAAAGAGAGTCCAGGACAGCCAAGGCTACACAGAGAAACCTTGTCTCGGAAAAAAAAAAAAAACTCTCATAGCCGGGTATAGTGGTGCACACTTGTAGTCCCGACACACACAAGGCAGAGGCAGGTGGATCTCTGTGAGTTCAAGGCTAGCCTGGTCTACACAGCCAGTCCAATACAGCCATGGCTACAGAGAAAAACCTTGTCTCGAAAAAAACCAAAAGAATTCTATCAGACCCTGTTCTGGAAAGGGAGAAGCAGTAAGGCTTGGGGTAGAAAGACTGCCTGACAGAGACCCATATTGCTGGAAGTTAAGACTAGACACCTGAAAGTGCTGTTCTCTGACCTTAAGTTTGTGCGCCTCCCCCCCCCCTTTCTCTCTCACACACACTATTAAAGCAAACAGGCTTCTTGGAATTGTACCCACCGAAGACCCAGTTGTACACACAACCCTTTGCCAACTAAGGAAATGAGACCTTAGTTTTAGTATTCACTCACTACATCCACCTGCACCCCATGTGCACCCCACTTTGATTTCTGGATATATGGAGACATAGTGACTAGCCTGGAAGAAATAGTGCCAGTGAGAATAGACCAGTGGTGGCCAAGTCAAGTTACCGCCGACAAGCATCCTACAGAGAATGTAATCTTGGCCACTTCCTGCCACCCTCACTGCATACCCAGAAGCTATTTGTGTCACTTTCAAGATGACTTCAAATTGTGTAGTAAGTTTATGTCATCAGTTACTGTGGGTGTCACTAGGACAGATCAGTCTATCCCTGTGGTGAACTCAGTGAACTTACTGCTAGACACCACAGCTCAGCAGAGAGAGCAGAGACAGGAATCTGAGACCACCTACCCTTCCAAGAACTACAAACCTGCACCTGTGTTCTGCCAATGGCTAGTAAAGCAACATCAGGCTAACGTGTCCACAGGACACATGACTGGCAAGCAGATATCCCCACAGCCATCCTTGACAGTCCTGAGACTCTGAGAGCAGGGACAAGGCACTACCATCTAACCTACGTTACCAGTGGCCACTGGTGTCCTTCTGGCCTGTTTGCTCATATGCAGACAGAGCACTGTGTACATGATAATAAATAAATCTTTTTTTTTTTAAAGGCCACTTCTTTCCGTGGCTCAGATGTGGAGGCAGCTGCCATCCTACAACCTGTGCCTGACACCTGCTCCCTGTGTCTGCCCCTAAGAGTGGGGTGAAAGTGGGGAGGAAGCAATCTTTTTCATTGTTTAAGAACAAATATATGAACAACTCTGTCTGTCTGAATACAGGTGTATGTATAATACCACGACACATTTGATTTAAAGAAAAACGGTGAAAAATGAGGTGATTTCTCATACCTCAAGGGGGATCCCTTCTGAGCCAGGTAGTTTTTATTACCTGCTGAGGTTTCCGGTCCACCTCCACGACCCCCTCACACCCCCACCCCCACCCTCACCCTCACCCCCACCCCCACGAGCCTACAGGAAACACACACAGTGGAGTGAGAGAGAGAGAGTTTGTAACATCACAGATGGAAATACAAAATTGGTATCTGTCAACCTCTTTTGTGCATCATTAATTCATTAGCCTAGAGAACGGAGAGTCAGAGTGAGAACTGAGCAAGCACCAGGGTGGTTACGTATACATAGAGAGGACAGCACCGTTGGTTAAAAAGCAGGACCTAGAAAGTTCCTTCAGCCTTTCAACTGCTCAGCCAGTGCAGCTCAAAGCCAGCCACCATCAGCCACACGTGCGGGCGGGCAAGCGAGCATGCTGCCCACTGCAGAGCGCAGAGCCTGTGTTCCCTCCTGCTAGGTCCTCAGCCGGTCAGCCTGCCTCGCTTGTTTAAAGTTGAGGGGCTTCTGGGGAGGGGGCTCAAGTGCTCAGCACTGTGAAACGGCACCAGTTTGTTGTGGAACAAAGCCACAGACGTAAGTGGTGGTGATGGTGGTGGGGGAGGGGGTTTAGGGATGCATGAGGATGGCAGCAATATGATCCGAAATTAATTTTTATTATGAACTAAAGACCTTCCAAGAGGCTTCTGAAATTAATTGCATTTCAGAAAAGTGTCGTGCATACTATACTATAGACTGGAGCAGAAAGGGGAACTTGGGAATTAAAAATTATCAATGCCTTAATTTTTAAATTTGTATTTATTTGTTAGTGTGGATGGCACTTGGTTATAGATGAGGCACATATAAAAATGCTCTACATAAACCCTGCATGATAATTACCTCCAAGACCCATCGTTTTTTGTTTGTTTGTTTTGGGTTTTTTTTGGGGGGGGTTGTTTGTTTGTTTTTATCTGTGGCCATATCTGCAGATTTTTTCTTTTTTCTTTTTTTCCAGAGACAGGGTTTCTCTGTGTAGCCTTGGCTGTCCTGGACTAGTTTTGTAGCGATCCGCCTGCCTCTAGAGCCTCCTGAATGCTGGGATTAAAGGTGTGCGCCAGCTACTATCTGCATATTTCTTTACCTCTCTTCTCTGTCTTTTTGAGCTGTTATCTCATTATGATTTGTAGCCATCCCCCTTGGCCCTGCCTCCTTTCTACTGAGATCACAGGTAACAGGCCACCATGCCTGGTCTGCACTTCTCTACTAGAGAGATATCTATTTAAAAACAGCATGTCAGACAACGTGGACAACGTCGGGTGAAAATACTACCCGGGTGAAAAATGCAATGAAGTGTTGAAGGAGACACTTTCAAAAACGTATTTTCTTAAGTTATTTTTTTCCCTTAAGTTATTATTATTTATTTTATATGTGTTTTCCTGGCAGAGGGTAGAAAACAACATTGGATCTCCTGGAACTGGAGTTACAGACAGTTGTGAGTTCCCAGGAAGATGCTGGGGCTAGAACCAGGGCTTGGGTTTTCGTTTTATTTTGTTTTATTTTTCAAGGCAGGGTTTCTCTGTGTAGCCTTGACTGTCCTGGACTCACATTGTAGACCAGGCTGGCATCGAATTTACAGAGATCCTCCTGCCTCTGCCTCCTGGGATTAAAGGGAAGCTCCATTTCGCCTGGCTGAAACAGAGTTTTCTGGAGGAGAAGCAGTGCTCTTAACCACTGAGCCATCTTGCCAGGCCAATAATATTATTTAAAACATACAAATTAGAATCATTGCTACATGTATTATAAAATTCATTTCAGAAAAACTCTGGAGATCATTTCTTTCTTCTCTTTTTTTTTTTTTAAAGTATACTATCCATCAATTGCTTCTCTGGGTACAGGCTGCTAGCCCAGTGCCACAGGACGGTTTAAGGTTTGTTTTTTTTTTTTTCTCTTTCTTTTAATCGTTGTTTCTGTGCTGAAGTTATCAAGCTCTCTGTTGCGATTGCGTTGTTACTGGGAACTCGCACACACTCACACACACACAGAGTTTAACGTGAGGCCAGGACAGAAACGGAGGGAGAGATTAGACACAAAGAAAATGTAAACAGCCTTCACATGCTAGGAAGCTAGTTACAAGAATCCCGGCACCAGGCATTCACCAGTCACCATGGAAAACAGGAAGTGAGGTGCATAGCAACCACGAGCCAAGAAGCAGAAAAGCGCATACCTTTAGCTTGGAATGAAAATCACGAGATTTCCTTCTGGCAAGAACCTGAATGTGACTAGACACCTGCAGGGTAGGGGAAGGGAGGAAAACAAAGGAAAAGCCTGTAACCATGGAGATGAAAAGCCCCCTACAACTGGGCAAGCCAGACGTACCTTAATGGCGGCTTGAATTTCTCGAACTTTCTTTCTTGCTAAGACCTGTATATGACTAGACACCTACATTTTTCGGGTTTATGCGGGGGGAGGGGGGGGGACAAAAACGAGAAAAAAAACAAAAACAAAAACAAAAAAACAAACAAAAAAAGGAAATCAAATATAAAATCTCTATTCCTTGGGAGGGGTGGGGTGGGGGGAGGTTATTTGCATCTCAAAGAAGCTCTGCGGTTAGGAACACAGTCCCGGCCAGACACCAAGCCCCCAGCACGGCTCTAAAGCTTTATGGACAGGGTCCTCACTGCAGTGACTTGCCTCAGAAGTGTGGCAGGCTCACCTCCATGATATAAGCCCACCTGGAGAGATCACGGGTAGGCGCTGAGGGAAACCTTATTCGGAGGGCCATGAGAAGGGGAGAGGAGTACTTTATGAAATTAAAAAGGCAGGGGTAGAGGTAAATGAAAATATTTACAGCGTCTCAGCATCCGGAGAGAACCCCCCTTCCCCTTTTCAATTTAGAGGGGACTGTCCATAAATTAACGTGTTCTACAGAATCAAAGCTGAGGCTGTGATCTGGATTCTGATCTCTTGGAGGACTCCAGATTCTGTGGCAAACGTTTACTGGCACGTAAAATGAAATCTCAAAGAGAAATGGGACCCGGTTAGCAGAGCCTCTCCCCCCCCCCCCCCCCCCGCCCTTAAAATTTCTTTAATCCTCCCACTCTTTTGGGAATTAACTGGGTGCCAAGTGGATCTGCATATTATTACAAAAAGAAATGTGTGAATACAGCCAGCCAGCCAGTTAAAAATCTGGTCTGAAAAACCACTCAGCTTTGCTGAACAACACTGGAGAGGTGTCACCAACTGTCCTACTGGCTCCCTGAGGGTGATGCTGGTGTAGAAACAAGGCCAGGAAAGCCGCTGACACAGTGTCAGTGGGGCAAGCAAGCCCGCACCATTTTAGTGGGGTTCGATTACATTTAGAGGAGCCCCCAGGGAAGGGGTCGCCAGGCAAATGACCAGAGTTCTCCGGCCAACAGGCCAGCTCGGCACCAGAGAAGGAAGAGCCTGTTGCCTCCATCTGGAGATTCTGAACTTCACATTACAAGTTCAGAGACTAGGGCTTTGTGGGAGTTACCTCATTCCTAACTCTCCAGGGACTGACAACAGGACCCCAGATTATCAGAGATCTTTAGGTGGTGAAATTTGTCTTTTGAGTTTTTGGGCCATTCACTTTCTTCCCATTTCCAATCACCCCCTCCATCTGGCTCCTGCTGTTACTCATTTTCACCCACAATCCTGTCTGGTGCTCTGACAGGATGAGGACCGTGGCTGGGTGCGGCCCCAGCAGCCAGCGCTGCTTGCCTCTGTGCTGGCAGGAGGCCACCCCCTTTCTGCTGACTCAGCACGAGGCCGGCACAGGCAACGTTTCTGGGGGACAGCCCAGCCCCCTGATTCGCACTCCAGAAAGAGAAGATTCTTTCCCCATGGGGGAGTGGGGTGGGGGTGGGGGGCGCATGCACCCTACTGCTCCTCGGCCTTAAAGAGACCAGGGTGGGTTGGCTGTATTCTGGCTCTAGTTACCGCCCCTCACCTCACTTGAGTCATTTGGAGATGAGGTGTCTCCTTGATGTAAATGGTCTTCAACTCTTGGGCTCAAAAGATGGTGATGCCTCAGATTCCCAACTAGCTGGGACGAGAGGTACACTCCACCACATCTAGTTAGTTGCAGCTGCTGAACTGTGCTTTCATTGCATACAGGTTAACGTCAAAAGATAAAGCGTTTTCCTGTTATCAACCAACCAACATGATGGGTTGTTTGGTTTTGTTTTTTTCGTTTTTGGGTTTTTTTTGTTTTGTTTGGTTTGGGTTTTTTTTTTTTTTTTTTCGAGACAGGGTTTCTCTGTGTAGCCTTCACTGTCCTGGACTCACTTTGTAGACAGGCTGGCCTCAAACTTGCAGCAATCCGCCTGCCTCTGCCTCCTGAGTGCTGGGATTAAAGGCCCACCACCACCCAGGCTCTTTTTCTGTTTTCAGAGGCTGACTTGACACCCAATCCATTTGTGAACCTGGTCACATCGGAGGTCTCGGCTGTATTGTGTTCAAAGGAACCAGGGAAGGCAGAGCCCTGGCCAAGGTCAAGAAAAGAATTCCCATCCCTGCTCTGCGGCATTTAAAATTGTAACTGCTCCATAGTCGCAGCAGAGGCTGACAAAAAGCCATTGCTAAAGAAGCCACAGTGCCCTGGAAGTGTATCCTTCAGTGTCATATTTAGGCCATTTGCTAAACGCCACTGGTGTGACTTCACCTAGAACACAACAGTTACGTAATCATTTCAGGATGCACAGAGCCTCCCAATCTCTTGGCTTGCCAGCGTCTATGCACCTGCAGCCTTCTGCAACTCCAACAAATGTTTGGGAGGTGAAGGATGGAAACCCAGCAAGGGCAAGTTCAGATACTGGCTTGGCAGTGAACTTTTCCCATGCGCGTGTGACCGTGCAGTAGCACGTGGTCGAGCCACAGAGACGATGAAGAGTGGGAGAAAGCCACTCTCGGGGGGACACCTACACCACGGACTCCTTCCAGGGCACTGGGACAGGGGCTCCTAGAGCCAAACGAAGCACAGCAGCCAAGGCAGCCCAAGGTCTCAGGGCCATTCGCTGACATGCAGACCTCACAGGCGGGCACTGTACCTGTTTCCTGGTCCTCGTCTTCCCCGTCCTGAGCTTGATGTATCTGGCTATCAATTCATTTCTACCTGCAGGAAAAGGAGAATTTACAATAAGCTGGGCTACTTGAGAATAAACAAAACCCTTAAAACCCAAGAATGCAAATAAGAAGTCAAGAAGTTTGGGTAGAAGGGGCCTTGGGGAGAAGGCTCAGTGGTTAAGAGCGCTGGCTGCTCTTGCACGGGACCCAGGTCCAGTTTCCAGCACCCATATGGGGATCTGGCTCCTTCTTCCCCATAGACACTCACACATGCAGCACACATCCACATGTGCAGGCACAACACACATATACATCAAATAAAAACAAATCCTAAAAGAAGAACGGAATTTTGGATTGGAACTGCTGGTGGGATACTTGCTCGCCCGGCCCTGGGCTAGCTCCCGACACCATATAAACCAGGCCTGGTTTGCACACGTGTAATGCCAGCACTTGGGAGGTGAAGGTAGGAGGATCAGACATTTCAATCCAGCCTGGGCTAGATAGATGAGGCCTTAATCTTTCTGTCTGTCTGTCTTTCTTTCTTTCTTTTTCTTTCTTTCTTTCTAAGTTCTTTGAGACAAGGTTTCTCTGAGTAGCCCTGGCTGTCCTGGAACTCGCTTTGTACATCAAGCTGACCTGGAACTCACAGAGATGAGCCTGCTTCTGCCTCCAGAGTGCTGGAAATAAAGGCATATGCCACCACTGCCTGGGGCTTTTTTTCTTTTTTAATTGGTGCCCTTTTAGTTTATTTGTGACAGAAAAACAGCATAACGGTCTGGAAAAATAATTACTAAGGAAAATTAAGATAAAGATTCCTTAACTTCAAATTCTGTCCGGCCACCGAGATTGAAATGTATCTTTTAAGAAAATACCAGTATAGCTGGGCATGATGGCACACGCCTTTGATCCCAGCACACAGGAGGCCTCTGAGGCAGGCGGATCTCTGAGAGTTCCAGGCCAGCCTGATCTACAGAGCGAGTTCCAAGACAGCCAGGGATATAGAAAGAGACCCTGTCTCAAAAAGATCAAACACAAGAAGGCCTGTGTGATGTGTTTGCTTGTAGCTAAAAGTGTTGAATTGGAAAGGATGGACACGGACGCACGAGAACGAACACACACACACACACACACACACACACACACACACACACACACACACACACTGGTGGTGGTATTTATTCTAGGAAAAAATGAGCCCAGTTCTGTTTTAGTCTTTAATTCTCAATGGTCATTTTCTTCTTCATTCGAGCTTCTCCCTGTGGTCACCTCATTACAGACACAGAGAGCAAGTCCCTTGTAGCTGCCAAGTACAGCCAGGAAAGGGAGCTCAACAGTACAGAAGCAGAAGAGCCTGAAGTGTGGTCTTCACATTCGCAACAGCAGCTAACTGCAGACAAGACTGCTCTCATGCCTGTGTATAAGGAGTGACTCAACCTTCTCCAAGCTTTGAGCCAAGGGGGAGGGGAAGAAAGAAAGAAAGAAAGAAAGAAAGAAAGAAAGAAAGAAAGAAAGAAAGAAAGAAAGAAAGAAAGAACACCTGAACAGGAAAACTTTTCATTCTTATGCTGCTGGCAAACGGAAATTGTACACAGTGTGATGTGAGAGAACTACACTCTGACAGAAAAGCATTCTCCCAGGAGCTGAAGAGACAAAGTACCACTAAGCTACCATGAGAAAGAAAACCCACTCTCGACGTGGGTCCTAAGAGCGGGCGGTGATCCTGGTGACCTGTCCCAGGAAGCAGAGGTACACACACAGGTACATGTAGAGGTACTCTACCCCACAACGCTCCAGAACACTTCATGGCCTTTAACCGGCCCCTTTGGTTCCGGGAATTGTCTCCTGCCCTGCTTCAACATGACACCAGGGCTGCTGGAAGCAGTAAGCCCTGCCCTTTCTCCTCCTGGGATGCACCTGAACTCCCTCCCATGGCACTGTCAATACAGCTTGTACTCTGTGTCTAATTTTCCAGACACATGGCACACCTGAAGAGCCCAAGAACTCTTTTTCATATCCAAACTGTCCTGGACACCCAGGACCTTGGTGGGCACAGGGTAATAGAAGAAAATAGTGCATTGGATTGAATGTGGAACGTTTCTCCCACCACCAACCACCACCAAAGGCTTTTGTTTGAATGCATGTTCCCAAGATGCTGGCACTGCCTGAAGAGGTTGTGTGGCCTTAAGGACACAGACTCTAGCTGGTGGGTGATGTCACTAGAGGCAGCCTCCGAAGGTTAACTAAACCCTAACATTGTCTCTTTCCAGAGGGCACCCTATGAGAAGTGGCTATGTACGCTCATACCATGAAGCACTAACGTGAGCCAAGCATGGAGTTTCCCCATGACAATGTGGTGTGCCCTCTAAACTGTGAGCCAAATAAATTCTGCTTCCCTCAAGCTGTTCCCGTGGTGTTTGGTCAAAGAAACAGAAGTCACCAACATGTGCACCTGCCTCTGACAGAATAAAGTAAGCTAAAACGCAGACAATTCACTGCAGCCTTAACGTCGGTGTCCTTACAGTAACTTGAGCCCATCAGCTGTCTGCTTCAGGACCTCACAGAACATATACAGCACAGAAGACAGAGATGACACGGTGTCACAAAGTATCTCTGGGTCACTCACTCCTTTCTCTGAAACTAAAAATCACCCCAAACCTAAGCCAACATGTTTAGAATGGGCAAAGAGGCTTGCTGGATCTTGAAGCAGATTAGTAAGACAAGAGCCCGACTTATACAAGGTTTCTTCTAACTTTCATCTTTAGATTCGTCCAGCCTCCACCCTGCTACCCCCTAACTCTCTACCCCCACCGCTTATTTTTTCAAGACAGGGTTTCTCTGTAGCCTTGGTTTTGATGGACTCACTTTTTAAAAATATAGTTTATTAATTTATTCATATTACATCTCAATTGTTATCCCATCCCTTGTATCCTTCCATTCCTCCCTCCCTCCCATTTTCCCCCTACTCCCCTCCCCTATGACTGTGACTGAGGGGGATTTCCTCCCCCTGTATATGCTCATAGGGTATCAAGTCTCTTCTTGGTTGGACTCACTTTTTAGACCAGGCTGGCCTCAAACTCACAGAGATGCCCCTATGCCTGCCTCCCTGAATGCTGGGATTATAGGTGTGCACTACCGTGCCCTGCTAATATTTTTTTAATTTTTATTTATTTCGTGCACATGAATGATCTATCTGCATGCACACCTATGTGCCAGAAGAGGGCATCGGATCTCATTATAGATGGGTGTGGTTTCTAGGAATTGAACTCAGAATCTCTAGAAGAGCAGACAGCACTCGTAACCACTGAGCCACCTCTCTAGCGCCGTTCCAGGTGCTCTTGCGGGCCTTCACACAGATGCCTGGCTGCCTTTCAGGGGTCCTCTTGGATCCCCAGGTTGCCCCCATCTATCTTCCTTTCAAAAGAAAATGCCGAACTAGAAATGATCATGCTGTGAAGTTGAGTATGCCTCTCCCCTTCTGAGCCTGGACACTACTACCCCACCACCTCTAATTTATTATTGTTGTTATTATTAATCACCTTATGTGTATGGGTGTTTTATCTGCATGCCTGCGCACCATGTGCACGCCTGGTGCCCGTGGAGGAAGAACAGCATGTCATACGCCCCAGGACTGGAGTTACAAACGACTGTAAGTCATCCTGTGGGAGCTGCTCCTCAGACACGTCCCTTGCCCTGTTCCTCTTCCTTTCAGAAGTGCTGGTATTTTTAAGACCCCAATACAAAACTTTCTGTTTATATCTACTCCCGTCTCACCCTATTAAATTGAGCCTATCATTCCAGCCTGTCAAAATCTTTTCAGATCCCAACTCTGTGGCCGAATGCACCTTTCCCGGAGCATTTAGGAGAGAAGGGCTTCTGAGCTCAGCTCGGGGATTGCTTCGGCGAGCATCCCCTTTCAAACGGCTCGTTGCCAATATCCCCTGGAGTGTCATCGGGCCTACTTGTCCATCACAGAGAAGGCTGTGCAGATTTTGCAATTTGTCATAAAGGCTCACTGACAGCCGAGCCCAGCCAGGAGTGCCTAATTACCAGAAACCAGACCCGAATGACAATGTCCACAGATCAGCCGAGTGCCCTCCAGCCCTGGGCCCTCTCTGGGCAGCCATTCGGGGCTGCTTGAGTGGGCAGGGCTTGTGCGACATGCAATTTCATCTGGATCTAGTCTGGGTGGCACAAAAGAGACTCTTTCCCCAAACTTGCTTATTTTCTGTGGATACAGAAAAGATGGCTGGGGCATGTGACATGAAACCGACATAACAACTTTTGATTTCTGGAAGCATCAATCAGGCTGAAGGAGTAAGATGCCTATCCAGGAACCTCGGAGCCTATGCAAACGGCCCTGTGCTTTAAGTCATGCTGGAAAGCAGTTCTAAAGGCTGCTTGCTGCTTCCACAGCAGGTCCTTACTGAAGGGATGCGTAAGCACGCCTCTCTGGTCATTTCCCTGAAAGCCTAGTTTATGCTGTTGGTGGTGGGGTAGGAGGTGGGCAGTGTACCATCCTGGGTTACACAGGGAGATCCTGTATTTAAAAAAAAAAAAAATAAGAAGGCTTATCTTACTCTCACATCCTTGTTCCAGAGATGACCAGGACCACTTTACAAAGCCTGGGGTTTTTTATTTCATGCCCTGCTCCAGAATTTATGTCTTTTAGACATTGAACCACCTGTTTTCACTTATGAAGAGAGTGTCTTCTATAAGATACAGCATAGAAGCCTGAGCAATCCTCCTGTCAGCAACGTCCTAATACAGCTTGTAAGCCTTGCGTGGTTTCAGCCCTCTCCACCTGGTTCACTTAATTTGGAAGCATAAGCTATTTGGGGGTGGAGGGTTCAAGACGTATTTCTCTATCTTGAAACTTGCTCTGTAGACCACGCTGGCCTCGAACTGACAAGAGAAGTCTCCTGCCTCTGCCTCCTGAGTGCTGGGATTACAGGCCGATGCCACCACCACCTGGCTGAATCAAATTATTTTAAAGAAGTATTTGAAAATAGCAAATGCACAGAAACCCTTTAAACCGGAATAGAAATCATATGGCTGAGTCTATTAAAACTTTCTATATTTCTAAATCTTGCCTGAATTAAAATATCTTGACTTACTTGGGGAAAAGGAGTGGCATTCAAATCTCTGAGGTTCTCTGTGTCCCTGATAGGACACCCTGAGTGCTACTTCTAGGTGTGTGTGTCTGTCTGTCTGTCTCTGTTCGTGCATACATGCTCACACATGTACATGCACATCCAAGCAAGTGTTTGCATTGAGAGGACAGAGAGAAGAATGCTTTCATACTGCGCCATCACAGTCTCCTTTACTCTCTTGACAAAGAGTCTCTCACTAAAGCGGAGCTCAGCCAGGCTAGCTTGCCAGCAAGCCGCAGCAATCCCTCTGCGTCTGTTCTACTCTCTCTACCCCAAACTGGTTTTTGTTTTGTTTTGTTTTTTTAATGTGGGTTCCGGGGATCTAAACTAAGCTCCTGGAGCTTGTGTTTACTCGTGAAGCTATCACTACAGACCTCACTTACACGTCTATAATAACCGTCTCTCAAAGTCCACAACCCTCAAACTGGACTGTGCAAGTTTCTGAGTCAAGAGCCAGGACAGACACTACACCAGCCTGGGAGGGGTACCCAGTTTGCACTACAGGCTCTCTCACCCGCCCCAGGGTCTTTTTTGTTTTTCTGAGACAGGGATTTTCTGTGTATCCTTGGCTGTCCTGGACTTGCTTATAGACCAGGCTGGCCTCAAACTCACAGCAATCCACCTGCGTCTGCCTCCGAGCACCATCACACCTGGCCACACTACAGGGTCTTGCTGAACACCCACAATCAGAACACTGGCCAGTAGAAACACTCGCTCTTGCCTCTCTATTTCTTGAGTGCAGTTCCCACCCCCACTGTGCCCACACAGGTACAGAGGTCCATGAACTCTACATTGTGAAATGGACTTCAAACAAGTTAAATTTCATTTTACACTATATCCCATACAGATTCTACACATTACCAAAATGCTCAGGAACTAGCCTGTAGAAAATGTAATACTTTTGAAAAAGAAAAAGAAAAAAGAAAAAAAGAAAAGGGAAAAAACAAAGCAAGTAACAACAACAACAAAACAAGTTTTAACTTCAACCTGTCACATGAGGTGGACCTGATACTTTTCTTTTTCTTTTTCTTTATTTTTTATGTATATGAGTTCTTTATCTGCATGTATACCTGCATGCCAGAATAGGGCATCAGATGACATTATAGATGGTTATGAGCCACCGTGTGGTTGCTGGGAATTGAACTCAGGGCCTCTGGAAGAGCAGACAGTGCTCTTAACCACTCAACCATCTCTCCAGCCCCGGACCTGATACTTTTCAATAAATTCCAAATGCATTCCTGATGGCTGTATTAGGAATAGCCAAGCTGTATTTAATCTTCCTGTTTCTTTAGGTTTTTGGAGGCAGGGTCTCAAGTACCGCAGGAAGATGACCTTGAATGCCTAAACCGCTTTCTCCATCTTCCAAGAGCTGAGCTTAAGGGTGTGTGCAGCAGCACAGGTGCTTGCTTCCCTCTCCCCGGCCACAAAGGCCTGTTATATTGTTGTGAGATGAAGGCATCTAAAGTGTGTATGACTACTTGAGTGCACATATCATTACCTAGAATGACAGGACAGTGGGGTGATGCTGACCACTGTTGACAGATAAGAGCTTATCTTTACAAGCAGGATCTGGGGATTCTTGTAAAAACCACACTGGCTGCCCTCAGACTTGCTGAGCTTGCTAATAAGCCTGCTTGGGAGGCTACTACGGGCACATAGGACACACTTGGTATTCCTGGTACATCCCTGCTCCCTGAGAGCAGTAAGCAGCCTATAGAGCTAAGTGGCTCATTACTAAATGCCACCTCGTCTCATGGCACAACTCCTAGAGGTGTACACACACACACACACGCACACGCACACGCACACGCGCACACACACACACACACCCCTACCCCTCTGGTCTAAGAACTTGTGAGTAAGTTTGCTTCTCTTCCAGGCAGAAGGGCACGGCCACACCCAGCTTGCTTAGCTGACCCATCACCCTCCCCAGGTCTTTAGATCTCTGAATTTAGTGTTTGGCAGCGGGGCCTGCCTCTGGCTTTTCCTGCCAACAGTGTATGGACCTTCTTGCTACAGGGCAAGATGGGGAGGATGAGCTAAAAAGCACAGACTTCACACTGGGCTTCCAGGCCCAGAGGAGGCTGGTTAACATTGTTGTGGGCTGTATATGCGAAGGAAAGTGACCTCGAGGTCGTGTTTGAGGCTCAGCAAATGCAGGGTCTGTGGCTACAAATTGTAGGCCAGAGACACAGAGCTTTAACAGAATAAGAGCCACTTTGTGAGTGAATGGAGTCAGACTGCCAGAGAGAGGAACGCTCCCCCAACCCTGCTCCAACCTCAGGCAGGGCTCCTATGACCTCAGGAATACGGAAAGGGCGCTGGCCCAGTACTGAGAGGAAACTTCTGTTGCCCTTCAACTTCCAGCAGAGCTATGTGAGGACCCCACCATTGGGGAGCTACGTGAGGACCCACGCTCCACGCTCATCATCGATGTAGAAGAATGGGAAGCCGAGAAGAGACTTAAGCTGTATCTGACCCTGCTGTTATCTACAGACACAGCTACAGAGTCAGTGATACACCACCCCAAATCCTGATTACTACAATGTCCTCTGAGGACACTGAGTTTCCTGGGTAACCGGAATCCCTGTGGACTGCCGCATGTCTAGAGTCCTTTCTGACAGCATCGTCTTCCCAGGGTTTTGACCGGATACAAGGCCACCAGACGGCCCTTTTTCTAAACATTCCTGTCCCTTAAAATGACAGCGTGCAGGTCTTCTGTACCTGCCCTGCGAAGCATCTCAGTGTTAGTGGTATCATGCCCTCATATGGGACATAAACATCCCTATACACAAATTTGATTATGGACCATCACCAGTAGGCCGAGAAGAAGATACAGTGAGGAGGAGAAGAAGCAGCGAGAAGCTTTCCAAAAGTACCACAGCCAAGGAAGGGGTGAGGGAAGGGAGACTAGGTGCAGGCTCTGTGCCCCGCAACGCCAGCAGCAGCCCACAGCACAGGCAGGGCCCACAGGATTTTCTGAGACGCGATGGTATTAACATTAACTTCTAGCTCTAGGAGTCATTTTCATTAAGCTTGAGTTCATCTAAATGAGAGGGGAGGCAAACCTTCCAGTATGTGAAAGCTAGAAACCAAAAGGCACAGGAGTAGGGGACACGGCAGGAGCCAAGCGTCACCACCGGCTCAGCAGAGGTCTGGAGGATGCGCATTTGTGGACCTGGCCAGAGGAGGCACTCACTGACTGACTGGCCTCTCTCTACTAACATTAAGGCTTAATAATTAACCATTACCATCACTGCAACTTGTCCTGGCATAGTGGGAGGTGGGGAGGCCTACCAAGGGAGGGAGACACTCACTGGTCAAAGCCAAATGGGTATATTTGATGGAGGACAGGCAACACGAGAGTAAAGCGATGTCGCCTGAAGGACTTCGTAATGTTTAGAGCATCTCCAGAGAAGACCTGGCTGGGTAGTCCTACTGTGTGCTCACAAGGTGCCCACCGTCTCCTCGTGGCCTAAACACCGTAGCCCCTTCCCTGCCCCACCTCCCAACACACACAAGGCAGGAAGTTCCACGGGAGCGTGGAGCGGAGCTGGGTTTCTGTTCACTGTACCGAGGCAGGCCATGGGTAGGCACGAACAGACAGGGTGAATGGCTCCATGGGAGGGATGTGGGATCAGTGTGAGAGGGTGACGTCATCATGAAAAGGGGCATTTCAATCAGTCCCTGAGCGCCGTCAAGGAGGAAGTAACCAGACCAATGTCTCAGTTAATCTCCAATATAAATCATTGACCAAAACCCAGTGCCAATGTGGAAAATCACCAGGAGAGGCCAGGGCACCTTCCTAGCTTGTTGGGTGCTGGGACTGCATGTTCCTGAGCTAAAGGGCTACAAAGGGGCTGGTGGCAGTTTCCTGAGATGACTGGTCTCTTCACATTCAGGGGCATCGGTGAACAGCTCACACTTAAAAGGAGAGAGGGTTGATGGAACCCAGTCAGTGACAAGTTCAGTTCTCGCTAGAATCTTTATGAAGTTAAGTGCCTGGTAATAACCCAAGTTCTAGCTTTCTGGGAGTGCCATCAGTCTACCCACCTTAATAGCATCATCAAGTGACAACCCCATAAAATGCCTTCATCTTGGGAGTAAGACAGCTATGGTTCCTTTGCGCGGAATTACAGAAAAGCAGGTACAAGTGGCTAAGGCTGTGCGTGCTGAGCGTGACAGTTCTGACTCCGCACACATACAATCCACGCTATAATAGCGCTGTAGAATAAGTAGGAATGCTATTTTCTAGTGGCTAACTTGTTATGAAGCAGTAAAAGATACACTACTCAGTCACTTTCTTAATCCCCAAGTGGACAGTGCTACCTTTAGAGCTTCAAACCACTGTCCCTGCCTCTCTGACAGTGACTTACAGCACGGCTCTGGGACAGTCGATCCACAGCTTCAAGACCATCAGTGAGTCCCTGGTGCTTCCACTCTAAATCGCTTTAGTGGGGTGTCTAATAGTTGTCACCATCTATTCCCCCACTTATTTTTATTTTTCATGGCACCCTCCTGAATCATTTAATTCACTTCACCATTGAGATGCATAGCCAGCTTCTAGGTCCATGAACGCATCCAGCCATCCTAAAGTTACTCTACTCACAGAATCACTATCCCCCAAGACAGTGAGACCATTAGCTTCAACTGTCAACTGGAGCAAGCCTAGAACCACCAGGAAAAGCCTGTCCGTGGGAGTCTGTCTACACTGCAGCGCGTCTGTGGGAAGGACACACCACAGTGGATGCTACCATTTCTGAGTATGTGCAGAGGCCCTGTGCTGCGTAAGGGAGAGGGACTGAGCTGAGAAGCAAGCGGTTTACCGTGCAGATTGAGAGGACCAGGGCACGATGGATTAAAACCTGGAATTAAGAGCTAATTTTCTCCTTTCTCTCCTGTCAGGGGGGTAACTTATCATGGTGACAGAGGGAAGTAGGGCAGATTATCAATCACAATCCACCCAGGCCCAGCTCAGAATGTGTTTCCTCAAAGAAAATCCATCTGAAACAGACAGGTCATGGTGCTGTGGGGGTGGGGGTGGGGTTGCTGAGTGGTGAGCCAGGTGGCTGGAGATCGCCTTGCAGGGAAGACCACAGGGATCACAAAGCGAAGTGAGAGATACAAGAAACTGTGAGTCAAACGAAACAAGTAGCTTAGTGTGTGAGGAGCGTGACTGCCACCAGGCGAGCGGCACGGGAGTCAGCATGTCACCCTAGGCCTGCAGCTCGTCTCCTCCTTGTGGGCCTGGGTACTGCCCAGAACTTGATAGGTGCCCACCTAACAGACTGGAAGCTCCCAAAAGGTACCCTCTGTATCTTTACTACCTTGGCGCCCCACACGCCTACTGCCCTCTTTACAGCGATCTGACCAGAACCCTGCCCAGAGCTTTCAGAACAAAGGTGACTTGAGAGTCCTTTTCAACTCATCTTTCAGGCCCAACTTCTGTTTATGTTGGGTTCTGTAAACGGTTTGAAAGGCAATGACCACACAGATAAAATGTCCTAATACTTGGACTCTAGTTGATGAGTCTCACTAAAGAAAATGGAGCTATAGCCCCACCTCACTTCTTGCCCTGCCTCTGGCCCTGGTTAGTACCACTAAGGAATAATAGTACCGAGGCATTCTTGCCATCGTGCCGCCCCTCCTAGGATGGACTGTATCCTTCAAACCAGGAGCCACATAAACTCTTCACCCACTAAGTTGCTATGGGTGACTGACTATTTTATCAAAACCATGTGAAAGAGTACTGAGTTTACCCTTCCTGCAGACCCAGCGTCGCCCTCGGAGCATTCCTGCATAGGGATCGCCTACTGCTCACCCATGAGGTGGGCTTTCCCACACCAGGCTCTGCTCTCCATGCCTCTGTCTCGGCCACTGTGTAGCCTTTCTCCCTATGGCGTTCTTGCCCTCCTCTTTTGCTTGCAAGCTCCTAAGCATCCCACCTGCTGCATCTCCTCCATGTGGTCCAGAACTCTGCTGCTTCCCTCTGACTTTATTCAGCACCTCCTAACTACACCAGATGATACATTTTGTTTCTCTCTTTTGCATGAGGAAGAGCAAAAGGAAAAGCCAAAGGACCAGGGAAGCTGGGAGCCACAACCACTATCACCTGGGCTCGAAAGCCTTTTCTGCTCAAAATTTCCGAGATGCACACTTTTCTGAGCTCTGTGGTTTAACACTGCCAATGGACTGGCCACCACATGTGCCTTCCTCCTTCGTGCCCCACCACCAGCTGTGACAGAAATAGGGACCTAGTCCAAAAGGAGAGCTAATCTCAACATGAGCCCAGGAAAGCCTCGTTAATGAAAAACTTTGCTAAGAACACTCTGTCTGT
The DNA here is from genome assembly GCF_964271855.1 of Acomys minous. NCBI lineage: Eukaryota > Metazoa > Chordata > Mammalia > Rodentia > Muridae > Acomys > Acomys minous. Next base: position 142,473,075 of record NC_140484.1, on the reverse strand, counting down.
TTATTAATTAGTTGGCCTTAGAGAAGTGTGAAGTCCACACATGAGAAGTGCTAAGAACCACTGGTCTTCACGGACACTCTTTACTCACCCGCTGATTCACACTTTTGGGTGTGGCTGCTTCCACTGTTGAGACCATCCTCTACTCCCACTGTTGCTTCCTTTTTTTCTCACCTCCCTCCTTCCCTCCCCCATATCTTTTTTCCCCTCTCTTTAAGACACTGTCTCATTATGTAGCCCTGGTTGGCCTGGAACTTGCTATGTAGAGGAGGCTGGCCTCGAACTCACAGAGAACCACCTGCCACTGAGCACATGACCACCTGGACCTCTCTGGAGATACTGAGTAACTGAACCTCCTCCTCCCCCTATAATGCTGAGCAAACAGCATGGATCTGAGTGTTTGCTGCCTGTGTTACCAACCATAATGTGGAGGTGTTGTCACCTTGACCTCGGGCCCATCATTGTCATGTGGTGCCACTGTGCAGGTTTGAGTTGCTGGTGTCTGAAAGCCCTCAGAAGGGTTACAAAGGTCCTCTGCCTAAGGCACCATCCTACTGGACATCTAGTATAAGACAGCTCCCCTGTTACTGAAATGGAAACACAATGTTCTTTTCATTTAAAACGATTCTTCTGGGGCTGGAGATGGCTCAGTGGTTAAGAGCACACAGTCTGCTCTTCCACAGGACCAGGTTCAATTCCCAGCGCCCACATGGCAGCTCACAACTGTCTATAATTTCAGTTCCAAGGGATCTGACACCTCATACCAACACACATAAAAAAGACTCTTCTAGCTTGTGAGATGACATGCTTTGCCACCAAGTTTGATGGTCTGCCTTCAATCCCTGGAACCTACACTGTTGAGGTTAGAAACTGATTTGTACAAAGTATCCTCCCAACTCTAGACCTGCAGGAAGGCATGAGCGTGACAACCTACTGACCTGCACAAAGTAACTAAATGTTAAAAAAAACAGATTTCTCATCAAATAAAATAGTAAACACCTGGTTTTCAGAAGAGATAAGTGTCAGAAGGGCTGGGTAGCAAGTCTGAGATGGCTCAGTAGTTAAGGACACTGGCTGCTCTTCTAGGACTAGGGTTCAATTCCCAGCACCCACATGACAGCTCACAGCTGTCTGTAATTCCAGTCCCACAGATATGAATGCAGGCAAAATACCAACGTACAAGAAATAAGAATAAAGTAGCAGGAAAGCAAACTTAGGCCAAGCAGCCAAAATAAAGCTTTCCTTCTTTTAAAAAAAAAAAAAAAACTTTAAAAGGCAGTGGGTGGTGCACTTCTTTAATCCCAGCCCTCAGGAGGCAGAGGCAGGAAGGCCTGAATTCCAGAGCTACAGAGAAACCTTGTTCTGAAAAAAAGAGCACTTCTACCAAAAGAGAGAAATTCTTGGGGAACAGGGAGGCAGCTGAGTGTGGCCAAGTTTCTTACGCGTTGTGACAGCTTTTTAAAAGTCACCTCTGTGAATAAGCAGGAAGAATGCCACCAACAGCAGAAACTCCACGACTCGGTGTACTGCGTAGAAGCATGCACTCTCTCCACAGGAGTTAGCAGTCAACTGCTACAGCCACTGAGCAAGAGTTGGGCAAAGGCAAGTCACACAAACCCTACATCAGAAGAATGGCATGTAGCATCACCTGCTGCTTAGAAAGCCTGTTGAAGCCAGGCCACACCTTGTGTCTGCCTCCCATCAGCACCAAAACCCCATCTATGCACACACTGAACCTTCATACCCGCACTTCTGCCCTTTCAGATGCCGAAAGCCGAGCTCAAACTTCCTTCAGGGATAGGCATCCAGTGCTGCTTCCCAGGCTCATAACCGCTTAATTCCCATGCCTCTCATCTCTTTACACAACCATTACAGAATGCCCAACAAGCCGGGCAGCGGTGGTGGTGCACTCCTTTAATCCCGGCACTCGGGAGGCAGAAGCAGACAGATCTCTGTGAGTTCGAGGCTAGTCTGGTCTACAAAATGAGTCCAGGAAAGCAAAGGCTACACTGAGAAACCCTTTCTTGAAAAAAACCAACCAACCAAATCAACAACAACAATCAAACAAAAACAAAAACCTAAAACGCAGCCGGGCGTGGTGGCGCACGCCTTTAATCCCAGCACTCGGGAGGCAGAGGCAGGCGGATCGCTATGAGTTCGAGGCCAACTTGGTCTACAAAAGCGACTCCAGGACAGCCAAGGCTACACAGAGAAACCCTATCTCGGAAAAAAAACATAAAAACAAACAAACAAACAAAAAAACCAACCAACCAACCAAACACCTAAAATGTCCAACAAGAATAAAATCATTGAAGGGACAGAATTCAACCAAGAAATGGACTGAATCACATAGGCTCCCTTGAACATGGTCTCTGCACCCCAGTTACAACACAGAGTAAGTCTTAACTGCTGTCCACGTAGCGAACGCCTTCACGGGACACAAGACACGTCCCCAGGACTGCTGACCTAGTGCGAGACCATGATGAGATGCATACTCTGGAATAAGACCCATTCGGACCTCCCTAGGTGGGGGCAAGTTCTAGAATTAGAGGGAGAGGCTGCGCTGAAGTACAGCCTGGGACCCACGTGCCGTGATGCTGCCTCCTGAAGTTGTCCCTGATCTGGGTCACGTGACCTGACAGTTCTTCCAACCTCTGTGGGGCCAAGCTGGAGAGAAAGCAGTGGCTTGGAATATGTCCTTCCATGTTAAGACAGAATCAGATTAAAATATACCACCCTCAGGGACTGGAGAGATGGCTCAGCAGTTAAGAAAGAGCACTGAATGCTCCTCCAGAGGACCCAGGTTCAATTCCCAGCACCCACATGGCAGCTCGCAGTTGTCTGTAACTTCAAGATCTGACACCCTCACGTAGTCATACATGTATGAAGCAGGCAAAACACCAATGCATCATTAAAAAAAAAAAACACACCACCTCTCTAGGATGGATGTGAGATTCAGGAAAGTCAGTCATTTTTATGTATCTTTTACTTCTGCCACAGATATCCTCCCCACCTTGCAAAACAAAAGCCTAGATGACATGTGTACACACCACCTTTGGCCATCTCGCCTGTCACCCTGTGTACACCCTTCCCTGACACAGCCTTACTCCTCAGCACCTGCTGGCAAAATGACTCGCCCTCAATCTTTCCTGTCGCCGTGGTCCACCCACCCAAATCTGCTGAACAATACCTGCTAAGTTGCTAGGACACCATGGCCCAGAACATCAGAGCCAGCTCCTGGATCTCTGGATGCCCCAGAGCGATGAGCTGGAATGGCCTGGTGATGCAGAATGAGGATCTGCCCCTTTCCTTGGCAAATGCTTGGCTTCACGAACATAGGGGCCACATTCGGTCCCCACAGCCCACTGTCCTCCTGGCTCCCAGCACTGTCTTCATAAGGAGGGCCACACAATGGTGGCTTCCATCTTCTCCCGCCACACTTTTATTTTGAAGAGCAGCATCACAGCACAAAGGAAGCAGTAATTCCACGTGTTCTTGGGACTGAAAACATGAAAGAGCCCCACGCTGGCAGGAGGAGGAAAAGCCAGTGCTCCTGTCCTTGAGGTACACAGGGTCTGGGTAGAAGGATCATAGAATGCTGAGCTATCTGTGAACCCCCAAAACCCACTCCCCCTGCCAGACAGCTGAGACAAAGGGCCACAGGGCAGAATGAACGGCCTGCCCTATTTCCTAGTAGAATGAATTCAGGAAAATCTAGAAGCTTCTATTGTCAAAGTCTATCCACCTCTGTGCCCATCCGTCTTGACACAAGGTCTTCCCATGATGCCTGGGCTAGTCTTAAATGCCACAAAAAGTAACCTTTCAGTGTTGAGCCTGGAGTCAGTGGCTGAGAGGCTGGCATGGGGCACCTGGCTTCCCTTTTTAAAATTCTAGGTGGCCTTCCCAGCTTTTTGAAGCAGCATCCTGCTTCAATTGAGCAGATGCAGAGGGTAAGTCAGCCTTTAGGGAAGTATTTCCCAGGAGCCATCTCCTCTTTACAACAGGTCAAACAAGTAAGAATCAACTAACTTGGGGGCCACAATGCATGTTCACAATGTTTCCTAAAGACAGAAGGACTATCTGCCAGCTTATTCACTACACTCAAGAGCCCACACGTCACACCCTTACGATGGCTCTAGCCTTGACTGTTGCTTTGTAAAGATATCTCAAAGTGAAATTATCCAGCAAACCCTTGTGTGGATAGAAGGTTCCACAAGTCAACAACCGCTTAAGCAGTTTAAACCAACAAGCAAGATGCCTTCTATTTAAATGCTATGAGCGAATCTATTTTAAGCCTTTAAAAATCCTTTGGGCAGGTGTTTAAGCTGTGTACTGACTGCGCCTGTGGAGGCTCTGGGGTGGGGGATGGCAGCCTCTACTCTCCAGGCAGGCAACGTTTTGTTCAGACAATCTTCCTGCTGCAGGTCATGTGACAAAGGCCAAATAAACAGCATCTGGGGATTTTCAATTACAGACCTTCGCCCAGCATGCCTGCACTGTAATCTCTACCAGATGAGGCCCAGGCCTCCCTATTTTCAATAATTCACACACTGTGTACACATAACATGACAATAAGGGCATTCATGGTGCGGCCTGATTCGCAGATCAAAGCTAGCGGAGGGCCAGGAGGACCAGCTGTACGCAGGCTCGGCTGCTGGATGCTCCGGGCTTTTCAAGGGCTTGGAAAGGCTCTCCCTGGGGTCTGGCAAGCCGGTCTCTTTCCTGAGTTGTATTGCTGAGCAAACTCTGGAAGGGAAGAGGGTGCCCTCAGGGATTGCCAGAGAGGCAACCATTCCATGTACATCTGGGGACGCTGGGACGCTGCTGTACCACTCTCATCCACTCAGAAAAGCTGCCTCTTGGCTGGTCCAAGATCAGCACAAATGTTCCTGGGCCAGGTGGTGCCTAAAAATATGTCCAGTCTAAAAACACTGTACCTTACCTAGACAGCCTAACCAAGTGCTATGTCTTCCCATTTAGCCTGCAGGAGCACACTGACGCCAGGTGACACAGAGTCATATTTTAAAAGTATGTCACAGAACCTCAGGTGTGGGGAATGAAAGACAAGACTCTGTCGTTAGTGAAATCGGTACAGTTAATTAACTCAATTAACCCACATGTGGAGACCAGTGCGGTTTAGTGACTGTGTGCGTGCGTGCGTGCGTGCGTGCGTGCGTGCGTGCGTGCGTGTTGCATGCACATGCACACCCCCTGTCTGCTCTAAATGCACAGGATTCTCAAGTCCACGTCATTCCTGTTGCTGCAGGGTGAGACTCTAGCAGGAACGTGGCTTCCTCCTCTCAAGATCTGACACTCAGGGCAGGAACCAGGAAAAAGTCATAATGGTGACTTCCTCTTTGCAAACACACGCTGCTGCCAGCTGTGGCTGTATGTCCTTCCCCCTCTTCTCTCTCCCCTTCAGAATGGTTTCCTCCTAATCACAATAATTCTGGAAGTGCTAAAACATATCAATCCTTGGCTAAGCCGCGCCTACAAAGGGGCCAGCCGGCTGGCTTTGATGGCCTTGTCCAACAGCAGCTGACACGTCATTCAGCGACAAATCCAATTTAGCACTTACAAGAGGGTTAGCATCCCTGAAAAACTACGGGGTTGATCTGGTGCTCAGAGTCGGCACATGAGCCCAGACACTGTTTTGCAGGTTTTTCTTTCTGCTGCAGTACTTGGAAGTCTAGATTCAACGTTTTGCGCCCCCAAACACAACCCCTAAGGCCCCAAAATCTGATGGCAGTAGTAATAGTCAGGCCAGTAACTGTTTGTGAACAGTGTGGGTTTCTGACGGACATGGGGACGGACACACACACACACACACACACACACACACACACACACACACACAGGAAAACTAGTAGCCACAAATAGTTGTCACAAATTCCTAACACACTGGAGAAAGCTAAGATCCAACCCGAGTTTGTTCTTAAACCTTGGTGCTTTAGGTCAGCTCAAGATGAGGGAAAAAATATTAAGATGTTTACCATTTCAATAAAATTTGTTTTACAATAGGGTCTGGAACTAACAGAATCTAAAATGAAATTGCTCTTTTAAATATCAAATGTTGGCCCCATGAGGGAAAGCAAGAAACTGACAGAAAGATTATTCATTTTTGTTGTTGGGCTCTCTTTTTTTTTTTTCTTTTTTTCTTTTTTGGTTTTTCGAGACAAGGTTTCTCTGTGTTACCGTTAGAGTATTCATTTTTAAACCTTTGCATTCTTTCCAGTTGATTATCTAAGTTCAGGTTAAAAGACTCTCCAGAGAAAATGACTTCAATAATTCAGGCATAAAAAGAATCCTCTACCACCACCACCAAGATGTCATTTTTTAAGCCACAAGGTAATTTAGAAAGAAAAATAAAAAGGAAATGATGTAACAGGAACATGGGCTGGTTTCTCCTTAATATTAGGCTTTGTAGTCAATAGTTGCTTAGTTATCCCAGCTACAGTTGTAAATATATATATATTGAACCACAGAGACATCTGGTTTAAAAACAAATTTTTTTTCCGTGCCCTAAAAGAGATGCACGCAATTGTGGCTGGCGAGTTATCAATGATGGAATATTCCATACATGGAGTTCTCATTTCATGTGGTTTTAAAGAACTTACTCTTCTCTGTGCACTTTAGAAAGCAAAAAATGAAACAACAAAATACACCCCTAGAGACTGCAGACAAATAGACCATTAGATTAATATTTTGTCAATGTCACTTGTTACAACAGAAGCGGCGTTTCTCATTTACTTGAAGACTGGTTTAATTAAAAATTCAAAAAAAACCGCGACAAACCTATATTGAATTTCATTGGTTGCATGGCAATTACTTACTTTGTAGCTAACTATAAACAGTATTTTATTACATCCACAAAAATGCATTAAAAAGCTAACAGGAACTCTGACACAGGCAGAGAGCAAGCCCTGCCTCTTCCACTTGAAATGAGAAGCTACTTCCTATTAATGTGACCTAAGAAACTGAGGACCCATGAGTTCCTTTTCCCAACACACAGGGATGATGGGCAGGCCTGCATGGCCCTCCCTCACGCCAAGACCCGGCTTTAGCAGAGCCTGATGAATGAGTCCCACCCCCCTGGACCAACAGCAAGAGTCTGGCTTGGCTCAAACCCAAGATTGAGACAATGGAGGCTGCCAGGCATGATGGATGACTGAGAAGACTTAAAACTACCATTTGCATTCTCCCAGATAAACAACTGGGGGGGAGAGGGGGACGTCCAGGGGGCTGGAAGCAACCTGCAAATAAATATCTCTCATACACCCAGATGAAAAGACTTGCTTAGTGAAGCCAGGCTGACTAACTTTCTAAAAGTCCACAGCATTATTATATTAAGGTGTCTCATTGGATGAGAAGAAGCAAGGGGTTAGGGAAAGTTTAGAATCTTTAAGTTAGGAAAGGGGCGTACAACACCCTTTCAGCATCAGAAGGATTTCCGTGCAGTGTGGCTGGCGCCTCTAATTCCTTCTTCCTTTATTTTCAACCCACATGGTTCTAACATGCATCACAGTAACTTTTAAAAAGTCATTTATGGAACAAGGCGGGCAGAAATAAATGCGATTTAAGCGT